>NW_026732774.1:50000-232500 GCF_028476545.2 Physella acuta
CTTCTTTTGACCATCAGCATCTTTATAAAACATGACAATGATTTACACCTGCCCGCATGTAGTACATATGTCGTCTAAATCTTCCCTCTATGACCTAGGATATCTACATTCCCTCCCTCCCCCCTCTTGTTGACCACCTAAATCTCAGCCCCCTTTGTAGACCATCTGCCACCCCCCTCCACTGGAGACCTACATCTGCCACCCCCCCCCCCCCCCCCAATTGCCCCCTCCCCCAAATGTAGACGAACTACATTTCCCCTCCCCCGTGTAGGCCATCTACTCCCCCCTCCCCAATATAGACCACCTACACCCCCTCCCCGTCAAACGGCCCCCTAGCGCCCCTCACCTGTCTCCTCACTTAATGTAGCAAGAACTCCCAGACAAACCTCTTGCGACCCCCCGAGCTACTGTCTTCTACTGCTTTCACTGCGACGTCTTAAAGAAACTGAATTTCTCAATGGTCCGTCCCTGCCCTATGGGGAGGGGGGATGAGGGGGAGGGAGGGAAAATGCCACCCTCCCATAGCTAACACACCATGAATAAATCATGATGGGACAATGGTTGTTTTTTTTTTGTTTTAGTTGATGTCTGGTTTATTTGAGTGAACACCGAGTTGTTTATTATACACAACAGATTAAATGGTGGCATTAGCATTAAAATATGCAGCAATATCTCCGAAAATAACGGTTGGTGGGTGGGGGGTGGGGTGGTGGGTAGCTAGTCAACGGTGAGTTAGTCTATAGTTAGTACGTGGGTGGACTAATCATGGACTAAAATAATCGTTGGTGTGTGTGGAAGGGGGTAGGGTGGGGGGGGAGTGGTGGGTAGCTAGTCAACGGTCAGTTAGTCTATAGTTAGTACGTGGGTGGACTAATCACGGACTAAAATACACAAATAAATAAACTGTTGTCTTGATCTAGTGACCGCTGTCGACATCAATAAGATGAATCACCGTTCTGGACCATCTCATCTTGCTTAAATATAGAAACAAAGCATGAATATTAATACGTTGGGATCGAAAATAGAAAACTCGAGTTGTATACTTGTGACGTCACACGGAAGAGGGCGTCACCCATTTGTCAGCATGTATTACAGATATTGAGGGGTTTGAGGCTACGGGACAGGACAATACGCATCATTAGGATTGCCGGATAGATCGTTAGGCTGGTGATGATTTAAGTGGCTTTAAAGGTGGTTGTTTAGGTATACAAGATCTATGTTTATTTTATGAACCTTAAGGGGAAGTGGATTAGTGTGATGACGGTGGTGGGATGAATGTGAATAGGGTGTATTGAAGGGTTCGGCTTACTGGTGGATTGTGTTTCGGAAAAGGGTAATAATTATATAAAATTTATATGTATAATTTTCGCTTAGTCGGAACTAGATAGTGGTAGACAAAATTGACCATAAGAAAAAAATTTCGGTGGGTTCCCTGGGCATATCTTGGTGGGACCCTGGACAAAACCTTGGTGGGCTCCCAGGAACGGGGCTATAGTAATAGTCCTATTTGTGTTTTAATTTTTTTAAACTATTTAATTGTATTTTTCATTTAACTATTTCCATCCGTTCATACCCAGCTGTAACATTCAGTTTGATGGGAAAGAAATCACAATGAAAATGTTAGTCTAGAGTCGGGGGTCCCTTTTGAAAATGTTTCCGGCCTTCTCGGACACAGACATCCGACTCCCTGAATCTATGTGTGAGACTTGATGTGATTGCCGTGATCTCCTTCACCAGCGTGACAACACCGCTCACTTAACATTGAATCTTCTGTTACTTGTTCGCTGCTTGCCCAGCTCCGGTTGATCCTTTATGTTTGTGTTTTGACTTGTTGTCTTCACTAGCGCGTGTGTAGATCTGGTTGATAATCGCGGGATGATGTTTGTTTCAGACTCACGCTAGGCTATAATCAGCTTGTTGTCACGATGTGCCATAGTTGACCAGAGGCTGGCTATGGCTATCTATGGAGCAAATCGTTCAGTTCCCACAACCCTCGACCAACCCTAGCTATAAGACTGTAAGACGCAGTAGGGTGGGGTGAGGATTTAAACGTGATAACAGTGTTATTTCCTTTACTTTCTGTGGTTTTCGTTTATATGCTAGAAGATTTTTCTTTTTTACAAGCTTTTATTTAACTTGCTTCCTCGTCAGTCAGTCTGTCTGTCTAGATCGAAACGGCCGTGTGAAATTGCAGGAACTTCTAACTAACAGATACGGTTCGTAATTGGTACGTGGGTCAAGACATAAAGACAATGCATCGTGACATTAATTTGACTTAATTGGTCGCCTAATTAATTTTTTATGAATTAATTAAAATTTGGACCGAATTATTCCTTTTCTGGTCGCCAGATAGTCCAGCTGTAGTATTTGCTTGTCTGTGAAGGTTATAGGACTAGGTGTTTTGACCATTTGATCGGAGGGGCTTTGGCCATAGAGGGCTTTTGACCATAGGTGGTTTGACCACATGTGTTCTGACGTACCGGCTATGTACTCTAAACTCAGACGCAAACCGCCAACACACACCAACATGGTTTAGTAGCCATACTTTGCTGACTTTAGCGAAGTACTTTTAAAACAGTCACAAACCTCCCAAGAATAAACCCCGACCCCGTTACCTCCCTCAGGAATGTGACGTTTTAATCACGAGCGTGTCAGAGCGAGGGGGGAGGGGGGGGGGGACGTCGTCGCGTGAGTGACGTATTACACCTGGCAGTCGAGGTAGCGCGCGGACACCGTGGTCGTGGACCCACACCACTTGGTACGCTGGTCGTCCCTAGGTCGTTTGTTACTTTCACTTTCATCTGACGGGCATTTGCATTGGGATGGTGGGGGGAGGGAGAGGAAGGGGAGAAGTAGGGCAAGGTAGTTTTTGTTTGTTTATTGGTGTGGGTGGTGGGATATACCTTATATAAAAATGTCTGACAGCAACCTTGAACTTGGGAGTGGACAGTTCTAGGATTATGGGCCAGCGGTTCTCATATTGTGAAAAACCAGGTCCTTTGAATACCGAGGGTTCACATCTTATTGAGCATCCCCCCCCCCCCCCCTCCCCGGGATGGACAACATTCAGGTTTGGTTAGGGATAGGCGAAAATCAAAAGCTGGAAATTTTCCTCTAAATTACAGTTTAAAATGAAACATTCACACACGAATGCTAACTTTTGTTTTATAAATATGAACTTTCAGTGCCTTTTTAAAAAAAAACAAACGACAATTGAAGTCAACGAATCGCCAAAACTACCAGGGTAATCTAGACTTACCTGACCCAAGAGATGTACTGTTACATCTATATTTGACAACAGAAATTTCCACTCCCGCTTGGGTTTTTCTCTTGTGTACGATGGCTTCTACCACAGTTGTAGAACCGTCTTTGTTGTATTCCAAAAAAAAAAAATAGATGCTAGATTATAAAGAACCGGATGTAACTCATTTCAGGCAATGACAAAGTAAACATAAATTCTGATGATTGTCATTAAGCTCGAGAGTAGAGAGAGGGTGTGTGTGTGGGGGGGGGGGGGGGAATTGTAAGGGATATTCAGAAAGAAATAATTGCAAACGTTTTCAAGGAAAATAAGTACGTGTGCCAAGGGTTTTAAGAGAAATAAAAACATTTGTTAAAGATCTCAATGGTTAAAAAAAGTGTAAATAATCCTAGGAAAAGGTATTGTCAATGCGCCCAAGTTGTCGACTGACAAAAGGCTGCTTGTGTAAACAGAAGGGCCACAAAAGGTCTTAGACGACAACAGGTTCTTGTGCTGGTGTAGATACACACATCGCCGGGCTCATAGAGTGGAGTGTTGGAGGATTAAAAGGAACTGGTACATCACTCCCGCGTTACGTCTGCATCACTCCCATGTCACACCCATGTCACACCCATGTCACGCCCGCATCACTCCCATGTCACACCCATGTCACACCCATGTCACGCCCGCATCACTCCCATGTCACACCCATGTCACACCCATGTCACGCCCGCATCACGCCCGTTTCACGCCCATGTCTCACCTATGTCACGCCCGCATCACGCCCATGTCACACCCATGTCACGCCCGCATCACGCCCCTGTCACCCCCGTGTCACGCCCATGTCACGCCCATGATATTGAGAAAAAGAATAGCCACTCAATCCCTCCTCTTATTGGAGGGACTGGGCGTTGTTTTTATAATGTTGCTACACGGTCTAGTTAGAAGTGTCTCTGTTTTAGGCGACAAACCTTGGTGGATCTCTTGGTGTTTTATTTGTAGTGTTTTATTTGTAGTTAGACACATTTGGTGGTTGAATAGATTGTGAACACATTTGATAGTTTCTTTGTATTTGGACACCTCTGGTTGTTAAATAGGTGTTGGGATATTGGTGGTTTATGATTTTTTAAACACCTTTTTGATTTGGTTGCTGCTGAATAACTTTGTGGTTTATTTGTAGTTGGAACCTTTTTTGGTGTAATTGGTGTTTGTAATCTTTGTGTATTTATTTTGTGTTCATTTGAAGCCTCCACGAACCTACTGTTTTAATTTCCTCGTAAAAACACCTTACACCTCACTGACTACAATACACCTTTTGTATGTGAGGCGATGTGATACAAGAAACTCTAGCACAGTCATCTATTCAACGAGTCTAGTTATGTTCCGGGTCTTGTTTGTGGTAAACTCAGTACTGGCGGCTCTTCTTGTTTGGTTTATTGTTGTGCCAAGTTCTCAAATATCTGGTTGGAAAATACGCTGTCAATGAATACCTTAATGAAATATATACTGTAATATATACAATAACAAATTTGAAAATATTATGTGAAAAAAAAGCCGTGTCGAAAATAACTTTTAAAAGTACGATGTCAATATATAGCTTTGTCATAAGAGACCTTTTCATGATATATCTGATAAAAATAGATCTTGTCGTGATATATACATGAGAAATATCTTGTTATTCTATCGTCCATCTCTCACAACCTACCGCTTTTGTGTATGTCTCTTATATTTCTGTAGAGACAAAACCATATTTATAACGACGGCTAACTCTATCGTTACTGATATGAGTTGTCTGTCGTGTTGAAATATTTTACAAGGGAAATAACCAACATTTGATACAAAACATGCATTTTTAATACGTGTGAACAAATGGAGGCTTTTAATACCCCGCGTGATGAAAACCATTTGATCAGTTTAAACTCGTATCGCTTGCTATCCGCTGGCAGCTATCGAGTGTTCGGTCTCTATTGCTTCCGTTTTGGTCCCTGTCGTTTGAGCACAATGGTTGTTTCCCTTAACTCTATTTGTAGTTGGTTTAGTGCAGTGTTTATTTCACTCTAGTCTAATGGTTATTCCCCTTTATTGTTGTGGTTATTTGCCTTTAGTCTAGTTGTTATATTTTTTTTTAGTTTAGCGGTTGTTTTCTTAACCTCCCCATAGTCTAGTGTTTGTTTGGCTTAAGTCTAGTAGTTGTTCCTCTCGGTTTATTAGTTGTTTCCCCTTAGTATTGTAGTAATTTCCCCTAAGTCTAGTAGTCGTTCCTCTTAGTTTATTAGTTGTTTCCCCTTAGTATAGTAGTTGTTTCCCCTTAGTCTACTAGTTGTTCCTCTTAGTTCATTAGTTGTTTCCCTTTAATCTAGTAGTTTCCACTTAGTTTAATATCAGTGTTTAATGTTCAATAATGTTTTAAAAAAAAGATTAAAACCACAGAGTTCTATAAAAACAGGTAACTTTTGTATACCCTACGAAACGATACGTCCATGTTTCTGTCACACCGCAACATCTGTCGCGTTAAGTTGGTATTGGACAGAAAACATGCAGGCTGAAACATAATTAGATTCTATTCATTTATCTTTATACACACCTCAACACGAGCCGTCTGTTTAATCATCGGTGCAAGTGTGCAGCATGAATTTTCTTTTATTCTGTCTGTAAAATTGAATTGCTGTGTTGGTATTCAATTATTATTTATGTAGGTTAATGTACGAATTGTTTGTTTGTTTATTTCACATTTGTGTAATGTTTGTATATATGTCGGGATGCTCCAGTTGTTATCAAAATACTCGACATAATAAGACGAACATAATTGTTGACAGTTTCATATTTTAGTTCTTAAAAAAAACGCGTATTAGTGTTCAATTTAGACAGCGATGGATTTTTTTTTTTCTTGAAAAATCTCCGAGAAAGGCACACTTAAGGGGAGCAACCGCCCCGCCTAATCCCCTACCGGTTACGCCTAAGTTGTAAACTGCTCAACAACGCGAATAGGAAGAAAAAAAATGTGCAAAAATATCGGTCAAACATACAGGTCCTATTTAATGTTTCGTTTGTTAAGCGCTTTAAAAAAATCCACTCTTTTTTTTTTTGGAGTTGAAATGAATATGTAGGGACCTGAGCAAACCAGTGTCTGACTTTCGTAACATATTAGCATGTACTTTGGTACCGTATAAAGCACTCGACTCCCTGCTATCTGGGGGTGATAAGACACTTGTTGAATGTGTGTAGCGCATCATGCTTGTCCGGTTGGTAGTACAAATGTTGTTGTATTTGTTGGGCTTACAACATGTGACTGCAGGCAGGGAGGGAGGGGGGGGGGAGTATGGGTGGGGAGGGGGGAGGATAATTTCATACAGTAAAAAAATAAACCCACCGAAGTTGTAAAAACCTAAGGAACTAGTTTTGGTATGTGTTGGTTTTTAATGTTGTTACATCATTACATCATTAATGATAACTTCTTTCTTCTTCTTCTTAATCCCGTTCGAGCTAAAGACACATGGGGCAGATGAAGTTCATCTGATTCATTGACCTCGGCATATGAAGGGATAGCGTGTTCAGCACTATGCCTAGCCGCCTTTACTTTCCCTAACGTAAGTCAGGTACCCGGATTCGAACTCGAGACTCTCGGGTTAGCAGTCTAGATCCCTACCGCTAGGCCACGCCGTCCCCTAACTTGTTTCTTTAAGTGGTCTCTAAGTAGATAGTATGATTTTTAGTATGATTTTTCAAATGTAATGCTACCTCCCATATCCCACCCCTCTCCCCCTTCATTTTACAAATTCAAGTGTAGTGTGGACAGCATTTAGAGCCAAAAGTTATTGCATGGTTGAAAAAATCTACATTTGGAAATGGGTGGTTTGTTTGATTAGAGATCACAATCGTTCAGAAATGGCTGAAAGGTTATTAGCTTTAGTGATTCGCTAGAATATGTATCTATCTTTTGGAATTGAAATATTCATAGTGTTCAAATAAAGAATGGCTAAAACACTAGATCAAATGAGCTACATTGAACAGTGTACATTTTAGGGTTAAAGTTTGGAACTTTCCTTTTGGAAATATTGTTTAGCTAATTAAATGAAAACTAGTTTTATTCTCTGATGAAATTTTTCTCAACGATGCAAGTTATCAGTAATAGTTAAACAAATAAAACACACATGACATAAAAAAAATTAAATCAGACCAGCTACCAGGGAACGGCGTGGTCGGGAGGGAGAGCGCATGATTGCTAACTCCAGTTGTTCCAAGTTCAGGGACCGCAACCCGTCCAGGGGAGAAAACTCCAAAATCAAGCAACTGCTGTGTTGTGGATCTTTCTTGCATGGATAAAGTATATTGAAGTACGTCCATATGGCGCACAACATGTTGACACGTAATAGTGGTTCGTCTTGCTCCTCCCTTACTCATAACCTTACCTCCATTTGGTTCGTCTTGCCTCCCCCCCCCCCCCCCACATACGTCCATTTACAGTGGTTCGTCTTGCCCGTCCCACGTAACCATACAGTGAGATTTGCCCATTTCCTACCACACACCAGCCAGACATTCCTGATGAAACAGATTGAGTTTCCCCGTTTTTATTAACTTCAAATAGTTTTCTTTATTGAAATCTACTTTACCTATCTGACTATAGAAAATGAAAGATACGGCGGGGACGGGTGTAATTTTTTTTCTGAAAGATGGCGTATTTCTATATTTTTCACTCTATAATGCCCTAGACCTGTGCATGGAAATAAAGTACTTTTCAGTGTCGCCGAGGAGAATTTTCCGACGCACGCACACACCACTAAGCCTTTTGTTGTGTGAACATTTCCGGTTTTAGATGGGTCGTCTTCGTCATTCTTTCTTTTTTTACGTTCGAATAATTTCCGTATGACTTTTTAGCCGGTACTCAAATGACTTCTGAAATGTAAGAATTTAAGGTAGTTTTGTGTTGAGTTGATCAAATAGTCATCTTTTTAGTCCGTGGTAAAAGAAATTCTTATTTAAAAAAATAATCTCCAATACGTGCCTTCAAATTATTTTAAATACAGTTTTGGTTTGAATTACGTGTTGCTAAGTTCAAATTCGTAGTAATGTATACGGCGATATTAAACAGAAGTTCCAGATGAAGTAGTGTTTCTCTGACCAAATGAAATGATTGTGTACTCAACACTATGCGCGCCCGGCCTTACATTCAATCATCGGTGGATGATACTTATCAACGCTCGTAATTTACCTCCCCTTATCACCCGAGAGAATATAGCCTATTAAGCCTAGTCAAAGTTATGACTTTATTTATTGTGTACTTTCCAGAATGATCTAGACGGCGCCTATATTGCATGTATTTATTGTGTACTTTCCAGAATGATCTAGACGTTGCCCATATTGCATTTATTTGTTGTGTACTTTCCAGAATGATCTAGACGTTGCCCATATTGCATTTATTTGTTGTGTACTTTCCAGAATGATCTAGACGGCGCCCATATTGATCTAGGACCCGACGGTTTTGTTATACCACGCCAGAGGGAGCACCTGCAACAAGTTCTCAAGTTCCAGGAACACCAGCAACTTGTGCCCAAACAATCACGTGATGTGCTGGTCTCGTCCGTACACCGGCCGAGGGGGCCGGAGGTGG
The DNA here is from genome assembly GCF_028476545.2 of Physella acuta. Classification (NCBI taxonomy): domain Eukaryota; kingdom Metazoa; phylum Mollusca; class Gastropoda; family Physidae; genus Physella; species Physella acuta. The sequence goes on from NW_026732774.1 coordinate 58,850, forward strand.
CGAGAGCCGAGTCAAGACAGGTTAGGGTTAGGGTTTGTTTCTAGTGTGGGAGATATGGGTTTGGTGAGTGCTGGGGTGGGGTTAGTTGTATGTGTGAATATGTTGGGGTTAGTTGTATGTGTGAATATGTTGGGGTTAGTGGTATTTGTGATTATGTTGGGGTTAGGTTGATATCACTAGAATCTGATAGGGTTAGGTTGATATCACGGGAATCTGATAGGGTTAGGTCAGGGGTCGGCAACCTTTTGAGGCGGAAGAGCCAAAAATTAAAATTTACATGATTTCCCAGTTTTCAAAGAGCCACTAACAAATTTTTTCTATCATTATGGTATAAGATTAAGATTAGGTAGATAGATTTAAAATAAATGGGTTTAAGTCTGAAACACTATTCATATAAAACATACACATGTTTTCGCACAAAACATAGTATTTTAGCTAGTTCTGCTAGGATAATAAAATAAAATTACATAACTATAGCACGATCCCTACCCAATTTAGTAGCTAATAACTAAGAAACTATGTCACTAAAGTCAAATTAATGCACACTGACACATAAAAAGTGACTTCTGAATGAAAAAACAATTACTATTGAAAATATAAAAAAAAAACAATTGCACTACGGTATTGGAAAGCACGGGACTACTTCCACGGGGCTGGCCACATCACAGTTGTGGGGCTGGGCCTTGTGCCTAAGTAGCTGCCAGCTGTCTGTATACGCTCTACTCCACCTATTCTCATTGTTTTTATCTTCTTTAAAGTTGTTTTTACAGTATATTATTTTTATTAGTTATGAAATAAAATAATATAATTATTATGGAAATGGCGAGCCGCATCCTGACATCAAAAGAGCCGCATGCGGCTCGCGAGCCGCAGGTTGCCGACCCCTGTGTTAGGTTGATATCACGAGAATCTGATGGGTTTAGGTTGATATCCCGTGTATCTGATGGGGTTATGTTGATATATGAATTATATGCTTTGGTTGATATCATGTGAATAAGTTGGGTGGGGGGGGGGGGGGGGGGGGGGTCCGGATACTTAGGTTGATTTCATATTTTGGTTTAACTTAGGTGGGAACCTTTAAAAACTGTAGACTTACATTGAATTGTGTGATGACGATGGGGTACGACTCCTATAAGCTAGTTAGGCTCAGTTTGAATGGGATATTATATATTGAAACAGGTAATGGATGCCATGATATTATATATTGAAACAGGTAATACACGTGGACGCCAACAGCCGGCCGTCAGAACCCCACCCAGAGGATGATGGGGAGGAGGGGGACATACCCTGGGAGCAGTTTGACGAGCTGGCCTACATCGACAAAACCCGTCTGGCCCCGGGCAGCGACCCCTACGACAGGAACAAGTTCAACCTGGAGGCCAGCGATAACATCAAGTCCAATAGGGATGTCCAGGATACTAGGCACATGAAGTGAGTTGTGTGGGGTGTGGGGTAGGGGGTCCAATAGGGATGTCCAGGATACTAGGCACATGAAGTGAGTTGTGTGGGGTGTGGGGTAGGGGGTCCAATAGGGATGTCCAGGATACTAGGCACATGAAGTGAGTTGTGTGGGGTGTGGGGTAGGGGGTCCAATAGGGATGTCCAGGATACTAGGCACATGAAGTGAGTTGTGTGGGGTGTGGGGTAGGGGGTCCAATAGGGACGTCCAGGATACTAGGCACATGAAGTGAGTTGTGTGGGGTAGGGGGTCCAATAGGGATGTCCAGGATACTAGGCACATGAAGTGAGTTGTGTGGGGTAGGGGGTCCAATAGGGACGTCCAGGATACTAGGCACATGAAGTGAGTTGTGTGGGGTAGGGGGTCCAATAGGGATGTCCAGGATACTAGGCACATGAAGTGAGTTGTGTGGGGTGTGGGGTAGGGGGTCCAATAGGGATGTCCAGGATACTAGGCACATGAAGTGAGTTGTGTGGGGTGTGGGGTAGGGGGTCCAATAGGGATGTCCAGGATACTAGGCACATGAAGTGAGTTGTGTGGGGTGTGGGGTAGGGGGTCCAATAGGGACGCCCAGGATACTAGGCACATGAAGTGAGTTGTGTGGGGTGTGGGGTAGGGGGTCCAATAGGGACGTCCAGGATACTAGGCACATGAAGTGAGTTGTGTGGGGTGTATGGTAGGGGGTCCAATAGGGACGTCCAGGATACTAGGCACATGAAGTGAGTTGTGTGGGGTGTGGGGTAGGGGGTCCAATAGGGATGTCCAGGATACTAGGCACATGAAGTGAGTTGTGTGGGGTGTGGGGTAGGGGGTCCAATAGGGATGTCCAGGATACTAGGCACATGAAGTGAGTTGTGTGGGGTGTGGGGTAGTGGGTCCAATAGGGATGTCCAGGATACTAGGCACATGAAGTGAGTTGTGTGGGGTGTGGGGTAGGGGGTCCAATAGGGATGTCCAGGATACTAGGCACATGAAGTGAGTTGTGTGGGGTGTGGGGTAGGGGGTCCAATAGGGATGTCCAGGATACTAGGCACATGAAGTGAGTTGTGTGGGGTGTGGGGTAGGGGGTCCAATAGGGATGTCCAGGATACTAGGCACATGAAGTGAGTTGTGTGGGGTGTGGGGTAGGGGGTCCAATAGGGATGTCCAGGATACTAGGCACATGAAGTGAGTTGTGTGGGGTGTGGGGTAGGGGGTCCAATAGGGATGTCCAGGATACTAGGCACATGAAGTGAGTTGTGTGGGGTAGGGGGTCCAATAGGGACGCCCAGGATACTAGGCACATGAAGTGAGTTGTGTGGGGTGTGGGGTAGGGGGTCCAATAGGGACGTCCAGGATACTAGGCACATGAAGTGAGTTGTGTGGGGTAGGGGGTCCAATAGGGATGTCCAGGATACTAGGCACATGAAGTGAGTTGTGTGGGGTAGGGGGTCCAATAGGGATGTCCAGGATACTAGGCACATGAAGTGAGTTGTGTGGGGTGTGGGGTAGGGGGTCCAATAGGGATGTCCAGGATACTAGGCACATGAAGTGAGTTGTGTGGGGTGTGGGGTAGGGGGTCCAATAGGGACGCCCAGGATACTAGGCACATGATGTGAGTTGTGTGGGGTGTGGGGTAGGGGGTCCAATAGGGACGTCCAGGATACTAGGCACATGAAGTGAGTTGTGTGGGGTGTATGGTAGGGGGTCCAATAGGGACGTCCAGGATACTAGGCACATGAAGTGAGTTGTGTGGGGTGTGGGGTAGGGGGTCCAATAGGGATGTCCAGGATACTAGGCACATGAAGTGAGTTGTGTGGGGTGTGGGGTAGGGGGTCCAATAGGGATGTCCAGGATACTAGGCACATGAAGTGAGTTGTGTGGGGTGTGGGGTAGTGGGTCCAATAGGGATGTCCAGGATACTAGGCACATGAAGTGAGTTGTGTGGGGTGTGGGGTAGGGGGTCCAATAGGGATGTCCAGGATACTAGGCACATGAAGTGAGTTGTGTGGGGTGTGGGGTAGGGGGTCCAATAGGGATGTCCAGGATACTAGGCACATGAAGTGAGTTGTGTGGGGTGTGGGGTAGGGGGTCCAATAGGGATGTCCAGGATACTAGGCACATGAAGTGAGGTGTGGGGTGTGGGGTAGGGGGTCCAATAGGGATGTCCAGGATACTAGGCACATGAAGTGAGTTGTGTGGGGTGTGGGGTAGGGGGTCCAATAGGGATGTCCAGGATACTAGGCACATGAAGTGAGTTGTGTGGGGTAGGGGGTCCAATAGGGATGTCCAGGATACTAGGCACATGAAGTGAGTTGTGTGGGGTGTGGGGTAGGGGGTCCAATAGGGATGTCCAGGATACTAGGCACATGAAGTGAGTTGTGTGGGGTGTGGGGTAGGGGGTCCAATAGGGATGTCCAGGATACTAGGCACATGAAGTGAGTTGTGTGGGGTGTGGGGTAGGGGGTCCAATAGGGATGTCCAGGATACTAGGCACATGAAGTGAGTTGTGTGGGGTGTGGGGTAGGGGGTCCAATAGGGATGTCCAGGATACTAGGCACATGAAGTGAGTTGTGTGGGGTGTGGGGTAGGGGGTCCAATAGGGATGTCCAGGATACTAGGCACATTAAGTGAGTTGTGTGGGGTGTGGGGTAGGGGGTCCAATAGGGATGTCCAGGATACTAGGCACATGAAGTGAGTTGTGTGGGGTGTGGGGTAGGGGGTCCAATAGGGATGTCCAGGATACTAGGCACATGAAGTGAGTTGTGTGGGGTGTGGGGTAGGGGGTCCAATAGGGATGTCCAGGATACTAGGCACATGAAGTGAGTTGTGTGGGGTGTGGGGTAGGGGGTCCAATAGGGACGTCCAGGATACTAGGCACATGAAGTGAGTTGTGTGGGGTGTGGGGTAGGGGGTCCAATAGGGACGTCCAGGATACTAGGCACATGAAGTGAGTTGTGTGGGGTAGGGGGTCCAATAGGGACGCCCAGGATACTAGGCACATGAAGTGAGTTGTGTGGGGTGTGGGGTAGGGGGTCCAATAGGGACGTCAAGGATACTAGGCACATGAAGTGAGTTGTGTGGGGTGTGGGGTAGGGGGTCCAATAGGGACGTCCAGGATACTAGGCACATGAAGTGAGTTGTGTGGGGTAGGGGGTCCAATAGGGACGCCCAGGATACTAGGCACATGAAGTGAGTTGTGTGGGGTGTGGGGTAGTGGGTCCAATAGGGACGCCCAGGATACTAGGCACATGAAGTGAGTTGTGTGGGGTAGGGGTCCAATAGGGACGTCCAGGATACTAGGCACATGAAGTGAGTTGTGTGGGGTGTGGGGTAGTGGGTCCAATAGGGATGTCCAGGATACTAGGCACATGAAGTGAGTTGTGTGGGGTGTGGGGTAGTGGGTCCAATAGGGACGCCCAGGATACTAGGCACATGAAGTGAGTTGTGGGGGGGGGTCCAATAGGGACGTCCAGGATACTAGGCACATGAAGTGAGTTGTGGGGTGTGGGGGGGGGGGGTCCAATAGGGACGCCCAGGATACTAGGCACATGAAGTGAGTCGTGGGGGTGGGGTAGGGGGTCCAATAGGGACGTCCAGGATACTAGGCACATGAAGTGAGTTGTGTGGGGTGTGGGGTAGTGGGTCCAATAGGGACGCCCAGGATACTAGGCACATGAAGTGAGTTGTGTGGGGTAGGGGGTCCAATAGGGACGTCCAGGATACTAGGCACATGAAGTGAGTCGTGGGGGGTGGGGGGTAGGGGTCCAATAGGGACGCCCAGGATACTAGGCACATGAAGTGAGTCGTGGGGGGTGGGGTAGTGGGTCCAATAGGGACGCCCAGGATACTAGGCACATGAAGTGAGTTGTGTGGGGTAGGGGGTCCAATAGGGACGCCCAGGATACTAGGCACATGAAGTGAGTTGTGTGGGGTAGGGGGTCCAATAGGGACGTCCAGGATACTAGGCACATGAAGTGAGTCGTGGGGGGTGGGGGGTAGGGGTCCAATAGGGACGCCCAGGATACTAGGCACATGAAGTGAGTCGTGGGGGGGGGTGGGGTAGTGGGTCCAATAGGGACGCCCAGGATACTAGGCACATGAAGTGAGTTGTGTGGGGTAGGGGGTCCAATAGGGACGCCCAGGATACTAGGCACATGAAGTGAGTTGTGTGGGGTGTGGGGTAGTGGGTCCAATAGGGACGCCCAGGATACTAGGCACATGAAGTGAGTCGTGGGGGGTGGGGTAGGGGTGGGGGGTCCAATAGGGACGTGCAGGATACTAGGCACATGAAGTGAGTTGTGTGTGTGTTTGGGGGGAGGAGGGAGGGGGGGGGTGTTAGGGCTTAACAGAGACATCCTGGCTTTTGTAAGTGAAGTCCAACAACAAAGTCTAGGACATAAGGCACTGTAACTTAGTAAATCAGGATGTGTTGGGAGGGGGGGGCTTGGTAACTGTCCTGTTGTGTGGAAAGGGGTCTCCCAACATGGATGTTCATTATGCCAGGCATACGAAGTAAGTTTTATAGAGACTTGGTTATGTTCTTTTGTGGATGGAGTTGGGGGGTTAGCCTAAGTATACTGTAGCCTTGATAACTGTCCTATTACAGACCACACATAGTGAGTAACATATTAGATCATATTAATTCCATATATTGCCAACCTTCTTTTAGATATTAATAAAGAAAAAATGTGACAATCTGGCAAGCTAACCCATTCTACCTACTCACCTGTTGTAGCAATGCATAATAACATGTAACATGTATTCAGTAGACATCTGCTCTAGTTCATATTCATAAACGCATTTATTAACATACTTTTAGGTGTGTTGAAATAATTAAGTAAATTATATAATGGGAGAGCATATAGCATTGTTCAACATTTTGTAAAAAAAAATACAGTGGGAAGACATTTTAGCAAAATAATATGAACTCAACATCTAGTTGATATTATATTTTCTCTAAGCTAAATCGGACGTTTATTTCATTTCAAAATGTGTTTTATTCTCCAATTTTAAAATTTTATTAAAATAAGTAAAAGTGTAAAGAAAAGAAATATTGTGTTTCCCCATGTTATGTCATAGTGCTGTTTGCCAAAAGTATGTTAAGGGAGCAGGACATTACTGTCTGTCAAATTATCCACTTTTCATTTCCCCCCATACCTGCATAACCCCCATGTCAATAAAAGTCAACTTGAAGCCTATATTAAAAACATATTAAGACCAAAAAATGTTCAATGCTCTTACTAGAGTGTGTGAGTAATGTGCTAAAAAATAAGTAACATAAGTTCGGGGGGGGGGGGGGGGGGGGGGGAGGGACTAGATTAGTTTAGGAAATTATTTTTCCCCTGACATTATTTTAAATATAGTTATCTCCTTAACATAGTTGAATTAGCAACACCATAATTGAAGGGAGTTAATAATCTCTTTAAAAAAATAAACAAAATGGGGAGGTAACCAAGACAGGCCTAAATGTGCTTTAACTGAAACAGTGGATGTTATGAAAATAAAGATAGACTTGTAGTTTTATTTAGTTTATTTTCTATGTTTTAAGGACTTTCAATAAATTAATCATCTAGCTTTTACATAACTTCTTTTAAGTATTCTTTAGGTCTTTATTAAAATTATTGCTATGGATATTTAAATTTAACAAAATTAATATTATTGTAATTAATTTTGTAGGTATGGTTATAGGCCTACTTAATTATCAGTAATTATTAGAAAAAAATGTAAAATAAAGATTTAAATACATAATCTTTATAATGTATTAACATAATTTTTTTCAAATTATTAAAAATGTAAATTGTTTTTTACATGCCTGTTTGGTAAAGTGTGTGTTCCATGGAGCCTTAACAGTAAATTTTTTTGTTTCTAAATTTACAGTTGTAGATCACAAGATTATCGCAATGACCTTCCTGATACATCCGTCATCATCACATTCCATAACGAGGCCAGGTCAGCTTTGTTGCGCACCATCGTCAGGTGAGATGCTACTTAATTTTTTTCACAAAAAATAACAGGTAGAGCTGGTTAATCATCCAGCAATGACATCAACTGCTATTGTTGTTGGTAGTTGCCAGTTAACACTTCCATGTTTGCACTACCTAACTGGCAACATGTACACAGACACTCTACTCACCACTTAGGGATATGCCACAGTAATCATCTTGTCTACGAGAAAAGATGTTTAAAATTTTTTTGTTTTAATGTCATTGTCATTGTGACATGTAGAATTGAAATCAGCTCAGGTAGAGGGTCTGCGTGTTCTGGTTGGTAAAGCTCATGGTTGCTAATCCAAAAAGTCCTAAGTTCAAACCCCCAGGCATATGAGGCTTGACAGCTGAGGACAGCAAACCATCAAGGAAAAACTCAAAAATCAATCAACTGCTATTTTGTAGTTTGTTCTTGTGTGGGCAAATGCTATGGAATCGAATCCAGAGAGAAAAGCAGGCTGAAATCATAGTCGATTGCTTAAATTGGTGCATAACAGTCTGACTTGTAATACTAATTGTGTTAGAGGAAATCCCTTCCAACATTACAATTCTGAATGACGAAGAAAAAACCTATGTTATAGTTTTTTATTTATTCTTCTCTTTGCTAAGGTCCTAACTAATGCTATGTCACATCTAAAGTCTTGAACCATTCTTTCTAAAATGTGTAATTTTTGTTTTCAAATATTTCTGTACAGTTTGTAGTTAATTTCTATTTTATTTTTTTCCAGTGTTTTTAGGAAAAGTCCACCACATTTGATAAGGGAGATAATTCTTGTTGATGATTTTAGTGATGATGGTATGTACAGCATCTTTTGTTCTGTGTGATTATATGTATTTTTTATATAATTATATATTGTCAGTAATATGTTGTATAATATCTGGTACAAAAAAAACCCATTTTATCATCAAAACATATTTTGCATGTTAAATTGGAAATATTTTTGTGTTGAAAAAATATTGGATTCATTCCACTGCTCAAAAGCCTTGTTTTTCTTGTTTTATCTTACCTTCTCTTACCTTCAGCTAATTTTTTACTGTTACACTACTTTAGTCAAGTTATAGAAAAATAACTTTTTAATTAACATTTTTGAGTGGAAAACACACTCAACAATTTATGATCAATATTTCTAATATAATATGTCATTATAATATTAAATAATTTATTTTGAATTAATGAATAATTTAAGTGACATATTAGCTAGTGAAATAGTTCGAACATTTTTTTAACAAATATTGAAAATAGATAAAAACATTTAAATAGATATATTAGAACACATTTGATGATAAAACTTGTGTTTGTGAATTCTATGAAGACATTTGATGATGAAACTTGTGTTTGTGAATTCTATGAAGACATTTGATGATGAAACTTGTGTTTGCGAATTCTATGAACACATTTGATGATGAAACTTGTGTTTGCGAATTCTATGAACACATTTGATGATGAAACTTGTGTTTGCGAATTCTATGAACACATTTGATGATGAAACTTGTGTTTGCGAATTCTATTAACACATTTGATGATGAAACTTGTGTTTGTGAATTCTATGAACACATTTGATGATGAAAATTGTGTTTGCGAATTCTATGAACACATTTGATGATGAAAATTGTGTTTGCGAATTCTATGAACACATTTGATGATGAAAATTGTGTTTGCGAATTCTATGAAGACATTTGATGATGAAACTTGTGTTTGCGAATTCTATGAACACATTTAATGATGAAACTTGTGTTTGATTCTCAGCCAGTGATGGTCAAGAGCTGGAGAAAATTAAGAAAGTCAAAGTCTTGAGAAATGAAAAGAGACAAGGTAAGTAAATAACTTGTCTGCTGTTAGAGTAGTTGTGGCCTAATCTAGAGTTTAAGTTGGATTTAGGGTTGGATAAGGTTAACTTTAGGCTTAAGTGTGAATTTTGGATTAGAGGTTGGATGAAAGTTTAGAGGGTTGGGTACGTGTTAGGCCCAGGTTTAAGTTAGGTTTAATGGTTTGGGCATGTGTTCATAGGTTATGATTAGTGTTTGGGGTTATGTGTTAGGTATCTAAGGGATGGAGTGGCCTAACCCGTAAGTTTCGAGTTCGAATCGTGGTTCAAGTCAGTACACTATCCCTGAGTCCACCCAGCTCTGATGGGTACCTAGCTCTCGTTAGGGAAAGTAAAGGCGGCTGGGCATAGTGCTGACCACACTATCCCTTCATATGCTGAGGTCACAGAAACAAGTGAACTCTACTTCACTTGCCCCGTAGACTGTCAGGTTCGAAAGGGAACTTTACTTACTTATTAGGTATCTGATTAAGATCAGCTTTGTGGTTATGTTCAGAGCTTGGGCTAGATTTTTCTTGAACAGTTCACCAAAACTAGTGTAGCTTGTTGTGTGGCACAAACAGCCTTAATTGATTGTACACATTTCAAATCTCTGTTCAAAGTCGTTTAAGCCCAACCTGCATTTTCAATAAGAGTGCATGGCTAAAAGATTTTAAAAAACCAGGCCAGTGATGAGGAAAAAAGGATGATGGAGGGTCTGTTTACAGCACATTAGCCAGGAAAATTTTAACCCTTTAGCTGTCACTGTCTCACAGCCTTGCTTGTAATTTAATTTGTTGTGTGGGGGAATGAATACTTGAGAGGGGGGTAGGGGGGGTGAGCCTGGTAATTTGAGATAACAAGACTTTTTTTTTGATGTGTCAATGGTGAGAAGCTGGTGGAGGGAAAGTGGGTGGAGGAGGGTTGGTGGTCAGCATATGGGGTAGTGGTCACTGCTTTCAAGGGAGGGTTAATGTGAACAAATAAGGTTTAACAAACGTATACTAAAATGCCAAAAAAAAAAAAAAAATATTATTTAATTTGTGTTAGTAACCTAAGGGGGTGGCATTGTCTCTGATTCCACCCAGCTTTAATGGGTTCCCGGCATGACTAAAGTTTTAGGGCTGGCCATAGAACTGACCACGCAATAAAAAATTTTTTTTTAAAAGATCCTTTAGGTTCATTGAAATGTAAAAAAGTACCCTTTAGAAAATGATAGTCCATGAGGTAGGTGAGGTAGAGTTCATCTGTTTAAAAGACCTAGGCATGTGAAGGGATAGCGTGTTCAGCACTGTCCAAGCAACGTTTACTTTTCCTTAATGTGATTCATCTGTGTATGAGAGAGCGTGGCCTAGTGGTAGAGTTCAAATCCAGGTTCAAGTCAGTGGATTGTCCCTGAGTTCACCCAGCCCTGATGGGTACCAAACTCACATTAGGGAAAGTAAAGGCTGCTGGGCATAGAGCTGATCACACTATCCCTTTATGTGCTGAGATCACTGAAACAGGTGAACACTTCTTTCTTTACCCCATGGTTCAAAAAACCCTTCAGGTTCAAAAAGGGAACTTTTAATGTGAGTCAGGTACTCATTAGAATAGAGTGGACTCAGGGAAGTCCTATGTACTCGAGCCTGGGAATCAAACTCTAGACTTTCAGGTTAGCAGTTACATGCTCTTCCATTTGACCATCCCACTCCATTCAGTGAAATGTAACTCTGAGAAAACTTGATTATACTTTCTACCCATTTTTCCAGCTCTTGTCAGCGGCCTATGTCCCAGGAGGGGTGACAGTCTACCCTAGCCTAACCTAACCATTTTTCCAGCGTAGTGTCATTTGTTTTTATTTGTTGATTCAGGTCTCATAAGGTCAAGGGTCAAAGGTGCAGATGCCGCTAAAGGTCAGGTGCTGACGTTTTTAGACAGCCATTGTGAGTGTAATGAGAAGTGGCTGGAACCTCTGCTGGACCGTGTCAAAGAGGTGAGGGACAGTCAGACATCAAACTGTCAGACAATTTTTTTTTTCTTTGTAACTTTTGGTTTTTTCTTCTTTTTTATTTTTATTTTTTTTTTATTTTATTTTTTTTTAAAGCTTGATCATTAATTTTTTTCCCAATTATTTCAATTATATTATCTGTTTGCAAAACAAATAATTTTTTAAATTTTTGTTTTAATTTGTGTCAATTCCTGATTTTTGTATAAACAAAAATAAATTTTGATGTTTCAAATTGGTTTGACATATCACTATTTTACCTGTTCTATCCCTCATAAAATTTAGATAAAGTTTTAATTAGGTGTTCCATAATTATTCCTCCATTAATGTGTGAGTTGATGTTGTTCAAATGTGTTTATTCCAGGACAGAAGAAATGTGGTGAGCCCCATCATTGATGTCATTAGCATGGACAACTTTGACTACATTGGTGCATCAGCTGATCTCAAGGGAGGTAAGTCTAATTTTTAAATATATTTTTAATATCACCCATTTAAATTTTTAAAAATTTACCAGAATTATTATCATTTCAACTTATTTATTAAAACCTTTCAATTATTAAACACGTTAGAAAATTTAATAGGTAACACTGTATTATACCTAGTGGTCGAGACTTAATAACCTGTTCAAATCTTAATCAAATAATCTATTCTATTCAGCCTCGTTATTTTAAAATATTAATGGGTAGTAAAAAGCATTAAAAAAAGCTTTATAAAGCCATACCTCAGTGTATGATATAAAAGAAAATAACAAGAAAAACATACCAAGACATCCAACAGACAGAAAGAAAGGTGTAACTTCTATTTTAAAGAAATCCAATTTTTCCCACGCAGTAAATTGTTTTAACAAAATATTGATAAGTGATATAAAAAAGCAACTTATGTTTCAGTTTTTAATTTATATAAATATTTTTCTCAAAATTTATAAATTTATAAAATTAAAAAAAAATATAATGTCATTTTTCCCCTGCAGGAAATTGTTTTAATAAAAATATTGATAAGTGAATAAAAATAAAAAGCAATTTATGGTTCAGTTTTTAATTTTAAGTTAATATTTTCTTGAAATTTCTAAATTTCTAAAAAAAGCAACTGACAATGTGCGTCCAGTTTCCGAAACAGAAAAAAAAATTTCAAATTTTTTAAGTGGTCAGTTTACATATCTGTAGGAGTTCTTTTGTCAAGTTCCTGGTTGTATGAGTGATCCACCCCCTAAAAATATTTCTTGTGGCAGGCTTTGATTGGAACCTGGTGTTCAAGTGGGACTACATGACAGCAGAAGAGAGAAATAGACAAAGGCAGAACCCTACAGCCCCTATCAGGTAGTACAGTCTTACCAAGGTTACATCTACTTAAAGTTTAACACTTAATACTTGATAGGAAGAGATTCTAGACTTAAGAAGAAACTTTTAAACTTTTGAAATTGAAAAAAAAAACTGTCTAAAAATCGCACTTGTTTTCATATGGTAATTTTGCATTAAAAGAGACTTGACTCTGGAGTTTTTAAATTTTGAAGCTGATTTCTGAGTTATCTTTCTTTGTATGTTAAATTTAAAAAATTAGTTGTTTTGATTACTTTTTGAGTTAGACTGTGTTTATGTTTTCAGAACTCCCATGATAGCTGGTGGTCTGTTTTCTATAGACAAGTCATGGTTTGAGGAACTGGGCAAATATGACTTGCAGATGGATGTATGGGGTGGAGAAAATCTGGGTATGTATGACATGACATAACGAGGATATAGGCCTACAGACAGCCTAGTGATAAATGGGTAGGGTAAATTATTAGAGTATGCTGGACACAAATAGTTTAATTATTGGAAAACATCAGTAAGCATGACACATGGATATTTTTGTAAAAAAAAAACTAACAGTGGTAAGTATGATACTTGAAATAGATGGGGGGGGGGGGGGGTAGGGAGGGGGAAATCTGGGTAAGCATTATACACATTGGAAATTATATTAATTCTTTTTCAATGATAAATTTAAATTATATATTTTAGCATAATTTAAAATAATTTTTTTCACAAAACATTTTCAGGGGTGCCACTTTTCCGGGATATCCCGGATTTCCGGATTCGAGAATCATATTTTTTTCCTTTTCCGGATTCGCAAGATTTGAGTTTGAAAATTTCCGGGTTTGCAGTTTAAAAAATTTTTTAGATCGTTTTAAGCTTGAAAATTTTGGCATTGTAAAAATAGTTTTTATCAACACTCCCGCTAATAGCCTTTTCCGAAAAAAAATGAATAGTAAATGACGTCAGCAACAATCTCACACGTGCGCCAAGGACCAAATAAAAATCAGCTGTATCAGATGCGTGAGGCTGTAGACGAAACTTTTTAATGTCATTCGTGGTGTGGCTGTCTGGTTATTTTTTATGACGATATGGGTTAGGGGTAAAACTCGCATTATTTACGTTATGTCATCAATGGGATACCGCTAGGCTGTGTAATAAAACAACTAAATTCTACAATTACTAGATCTAGATCTAGCTCACTAGCATCGCCGATCGTCTTTTAAAAAAAACAAAGATTTTGCTCCGATAAAATTTTTTTTTTTTTTTTGTATTTGGTATTACAAAAAGAAAAGAAAAAATCTATTTGGAGGACTATTTTATGTATGAAATAGAACTGTGCTGTTTTCACTCAACTTTACCGTCACTTTTTACCACCTCGTACCCGCTTCTTCAAGGTCGCGCTGACCGTAAGACCTACGTCACGAGACCACGTGAACACGGTCTGAGTCGTGTCTCTCGGTCAAGGCAGTTCTACAAGTACAAGCGCTGTTTAATTTTAACGTGGTTATTTTTAATTCAAGAAAAAAAAATTAGATCTGCATCGTTTTATATCAGTAAAAAAAAATATGTAGGCCTGCTATAATTTAGTTACACGATCTAGCAGGGTCTACATCTAATTTTTTTTTTTTACTTTGGTAAAACGTCATTGAAATGTTTAAACAACCTTGAAAATAGCCGCTATCACTGCCCCCTCCCAACCGCTTGTAAAAAAAAAAAAATCAGCTTTTCACTTAGTCGGGCGGCTACATCTCTGACATGAGTATTACTAGCGTAGTTACTTCTAAAATTATTTTTAAAATTAACTTAATTCTTATGAACTTAAAACTTCCACAATATTTCTTACGTCATCATGTATATCAAAGGTGGGGGGGCATTGGGGTCGTTCATAAATGACGTCACACTCGTAGGGGGAGGGGGGTCCGTAATTTTGTCATGAGGGGGAGGGGTTCAGATGGTGTGACATCACACTTTTGCATTATCGAAAAGCTATGTTAGAAAACTAATTTTAGCCGTTATTTCGCGTTTTAGAATATTGTTTCAATAAAGTGTAATAAGAATTGATTAAAATACTCTATGTTGACAGAGGTCAGACAAGATTTTTGGAAAAATATCGTATTGTAAGAAAAATTCGACTGCAATTTTTAGGGGGGGGGGGGGGGGTGTATGTTGAGGTGTGACGTCATTTTAGAGGGCGGGGTCTGGCTTTTTGTGACGATATGTGACCGAGGTGAGGTGGGAGGTAAAAATCGTCAAAAAAGCGTGACATCATTTATGGATGACCCCATTGGTGTTGATTGGGAAAACAGGGTTTAAGGTTTTTGTTGTGGCTGTTAATAATTAAAGCCTTGAATAGCTACAGTAAGTCAACCCTGTATTTTAATACAGTGGCAATCTTATTAGGGGTCTGCATATAGTGGGCTTATTATTCAATAACAAGATATAGAGGTTAGCAAAATATTTGTTACTTAACAGTTGGTTGACTACTCACTTTAACTCAAGCTAGGAAGTTCTAAAAAATTAAATAGTTATGTTATAAAAGCTGTCGGGGGGGGGGGGGGAGTTCTACAATAGCACATTATGGGGTAGGCCTAGAGATGGGAGTAACATTGTAAACTAATTTTGTTGTAAGCACAATCCTTTAAAGATTAATTTTTATTTGAAGCTTGTTACAAAGAAAATAAATCCATTTTAAAGACATGTAAATTGAACATAATAATATATGAATCAAATGTCTCAAAAAATAATGAAATAACAGTCCATTTTATTTTGAAATTCCGCGCGGAATTAAGTTTCAGGGTTTCAAAAATTTCAAATTTTAGTTTCAGGATTGGTAAAATTTTGGGATTCATTTTCAGGATTCACTTAAAAAATGAGTGGCACCCCTGCATTTTTTTTTAAATATAATTTAAAATGGTAATGATTTGAACACTATTCAAATCATTTTTTTTAGAAATCTCTAAAAACATTGTTTTTGAAACCTCTCCGTTTTTTTCCCAACAGAAATTTCTTTCCGAGTGTGGCAGTGCCACGGCAGCCTTGAGATTATCCCATGCAGTAGAGTGGGCCACGTCTTTAGGAAACAGCATCCGTACACCTTCCCAGGTGGCAGCGGCCAAATTTTTGCCAGGTATGTTTTGTATATAACTTTGATATGAAACTACAGGTAGATTATTGTAGTGATCTGCCTGTTTTCAACTTCGAATGTTAAATTAAGGTGCATAAAATTTAACTTTTTTTTTCAATTTTGAAAACTAATTATAGTTTTAAATTTAAAATAAGTGGGGGTGTATCTTATGTTAGTTCACTATTATCAAGGAGGGGTTCTATACATAGCTACACTGACTATAAATTCTAGGAATAATGCCCACAATTTATGTATAAATGTGACATGGTTTATCTCCTCCTACCCCCCCCCCCCCCCCCCCCACCATTGTTTTATCTAGGAACACCAAGCGTGCCGCCCAGGTGTGGATAGACGACTACATACAGTTTTATTACGCTGCCGTACCATCAGCCCGGCATGTGGACACTGGAGAGTAAGTTCATTAGTGGTAGTGGTCCTGTTGATGGTCCTACTGTGGTCCTGTTGATGGTCCTGTTGATGGTCCTGTTGATGGTCCTACTGTGGTCCTGTTGATGGTCCTGTTGATGGTCCTACTGTGGTCCTACTGTGGTCCTGTTGTGGTCCTACTGTGGTCCTGTTGTGGTCCTACTGTGGTCCTGTTGTGGTCCTACTGTGGTCCTGTTGATGGTCCTGTTGTGGTCCTGTTGATGGTCCTGTTGATGGTCCTACTGTGGTCCTGTTGATGGTCCTACTGTGGTCCTGTTGATGGTCCTACTATGGTCCTGTTGATGGTCCTACTGTGGTCCTACTGTGGTCCTGTTGATGGTCCTGTTGATGGTCCTGTTGATGGTCCTACTGTGGTCCTGTTGTGGTCCTGTTGATGGTCCTACTGTGGTCCTGTTGATGGTCCTACTGTGGTCCTGTTGATGGTCCTACTGTGGTCTTGATGATGGTCCTTTTGATGGTCCTACTGTAAAGTAGTTCTGTTTATGCATATTGTTAATCTAAGCAGTACAGTTGAAACGGGTTCAGTTAAAGTTGAAGACTAATTAAACATTTGTTTATTCCTCAGTTTAACAGAGAGGATTGCTCTGAGAGAGAAGCTACAGTGCAAGCCTTTCAAATGGTTTCTGGAGAATATTTACCCAGAGTTGAAGTAAGTTGGTTATGCTTTAATATTTTCCCTGAGTTAAAGCATGTTTGTTAGGTTTAAATATTTAACCTGAGTTAAAGCAATTTAGTTAAGTTTTGATATTTAACCTGAGTTGAAGTAAGTTTGTTAGGTTTTAATATTTAACCAGAATTGAAGTTTTTAGGTTTAAATATGTAATTAGAATTGAAGACACTGGTTTAAATTAAATAATTTGTTAAGAAAAATCTTACTTGATATATAATTGAAATTATGGCAGACATAGAAGTTCAGATCATCAAAATATATTTCTGCAGTCAGATTTTTGTTGAAAGGTTTGGGTAAGATTCAATGTTTCATTCAAGCTGTTTTTTGGATTAGCCTGCAGTGCAGTCATTTTTTAAATTACAATTTACCTTTTTATAAGTCATTTCAGTGCATAAAATTTAGGTTGGAGGGAGTATTGTTTGGAATATGATTAAATGGTTTAGTTTCTTTTGAGTCATTTTTGTCCCACACAAAACACAGGTTAACACTGACATTTTTTTCCACTAGATAAATGGTGCTAGGTTGATAGTGTTGTCTTTTCCTCTGAACCGAAACCAAAACAAAAATCAGCACCTAAACTTCAAATTTAATCGGAAACGAAAAATGTCATTGATAACGGATTTTTATACAGAATCAGCATTTTAATGGATCGGGAAATTTAACTTGAAATAAAACATCTAACAAACCTTTTGTATATTTACATTCACTTTTAAAATTAGAAGTTTCATTTTTTGGTTTCTATTACCGATGATGTTATTATTATTGTGTACCGTTTTTGGCATTCAATTCTTAATTCTTTTTTTTATTCAACTATCACTGATGCCATTCTATTTTGTGCATAGATGCTAGATATAGACATTATCACAATACTTTATGTGGTAACCTTAATCTACACATAGTTACTGCACATTCATACTAAAAAATAGTTGCAGTGATACTCCTAAACCTTAATATACTTTCTATAGAAATTCTATTTCGTTCAGGGGGGGGGGGGGTTGTCTATGCCCCCTACCCAAAGAAACTCTACATGCCAACCACTTTTAAGATTAGACAAATAAATTAGGCATTAATGTTCTTGAATTATATATATATATATATATATATATATATATATATATATATATATAGTTATATATATATAAGTTAAAAAATGTTTATTCTGTTTCTTGATGTTTTCTTTTTCAACTTGTTTTTTTCTTCTTATGTTTTAATTTTGCGTTTGTTTGAAATGATCCCAGAGTGCCCAGTGCCCAAGATGTGGCCTTTGGCAGCATCAAACAACAGCAGCATTGTATGGACACCATGGGCAACTTTGCTGATGGCACCCTGGGACTCTACCCTTGTCATAACACTGGGGGCAATCAGGTAGGGACTGGTGTTGTGGGGGTGGGGGATGGTGGGGGGGGGATCAAACTTTGCTGACGGCACCCTGGGACTCTACCCTTGTCATAACACTGGGAGGAATCAGGTAGGGACAGGTGTTGTGGGGGTGGGGGATGGTTGGGGGGGGGGGGGTGAGGGGGGGGGATCAAACTTTGCTGATGGCACCCTGGGACTCTACCCTTGTCATAACACTGGGGGGAATCAGGTAGGGACTGGTGTTGTGGGGGTGGGGGATGGTGGGGGGGGGGGGATCAAACTTTGCTGATGGCACCCTGGGACTGACTCTACCCTTGTCATAACACTGGGGGGGATCAGGTAGGGACTGGTGTTGTGGGAGGGGGTGGGGATGGGGGATCAAACTTTGCTGATGGCACCCTGGGACTCTACCCTTGTCATAACACTGGGGGGAATCAGGTAGGGACTGGTGTTGTGGGGGTGGGGGATGGTGGGGGGGGGGGTGAGGGGGGGGGGGGATCAAACTTTGCTGATGGCACCCTGGGACTCTACCCTTGTCACAACACTGGGGGGAATCAGGTAGGGACAGGTGTTATGGGGGTGGGGGATGGTGGGGGGGGGGATCAAACTTTGCTGATGGCACCCTGGGACTCTACCCTTGTCACAACACTGGGGGGAATCAGGTAGGGACAGGTGTTGTGGGGGTGGGGGGGGGGATCAAACTTTGGTGATGGCACCCTGGGACTCTACCCTTGTCACAATACTGGGGGGAATCAGTTAGGGACAGGTGTTGTGGGAGTGGAGGGGTGAGGGTGGGGGATCAAACTTTGCTGATGGCACCCTGGGACTGACTCTACCCTTGTCACAACACAGGGAAGGGGAACCATGTATAGACAGGTGTTGTGGGGGTGGGGATGAAACTTGATGTGTGGGAGAGGATGGTATTTAAAATGAAGTACCTTGTGGTATAGAGGAAGAAATGTACCGCCCTCAGGTGTTGAGTTAATGCTGCATTTTTTGTTTTACAATTCTCAGTTCAAGTAAATTCCAGTTCAATGTTTTTTAATTTTGTTAGGAATTTTAAAGTTTGAAAACAGGGGACACAATCACCATTTATTTATACCATGGCTGAATCCATGTTTTTATTGTTGCAGGAGTTTTCTTTAACAGAAGCAGGAGAGATCAAGCACTTGGACCTGTGTGTGACCTTGACAGAGGTGCAGGTTGGGAGTGTGGTCAAGTTGTTCCAGTGTACGGCCGAAAACCCAATGCAGGTAGGGCATCATGGACTCTTCTTTGTTAGAATGTTCATTTAGGTGGGGTAGTCAAGCTCTTCTTTGTTTGAAGGTTGATTTAGGTGGGGTAGTTTGGCTCTTGTTTGTTTGAAGGTTCATTTAGGTGGGGTAGTTCGGCTCTTCTTTGTTTGAAGGTTCATTTAGGTGTGGTAGTCCAGCTCTTCTTTGTTAGAAGGTTCATTTAGGTGGGGTAGTCCAACTCTTCTTTGTTAGAAGGTTCATTTAGGTGGGGTAGTCTAACTCTTCTTTGTTAGAAGGTTCATTTAGGTGGTGTAGTCTAGCTCTTCTTTGTTTGAAGGTTGATTTAAGTTGTGTAGTCTAGCTCTTCTTTGTTAGAAGGCTAACTTATGTGGGGTAGTCCAGCTCTTCTTTGTTTGAAGGTTCATTTAAGGTTGGGTAGTGTAATTGTTAAAGACAAAATTATAGTTGAAGTGATAACTGTTAACGCCCAATCATTTTTTAAACCCCCCCCCTCCTCCCCTCGTCTAATTGAAATCCAACATAATAAATAAACGTAACAACTATTTAGCATTGGACTGACATCATTTTTTAAAAATCAAATAGAATTTATAATAAATAAATTATGTTTGTTCCTCCATATTTCTCTCAGTCATTACAAATTTTGATGTGTCTTTATATCCAAACAAAATGGCTTATATATGTTTCACATATGGTTTTTATGTTATTATATGTTTTATATGTTGTTTTTCTTACATGTTTGATGAATGTTCATAATTTACACAAGTATTATTGTTTTTCTACCAGCATTTTATGCAAACTCCCAACAAGGATCAGCTGAGGGTCAGAGGTTACGAGCTATGTCTAGACAGCATTTCTTGGAAATCAAAAGGGATCGTTGTCAACACCTGCGACCCATCCTCCCCATCACAGAAATGGACTTTTACCTTAAACAAGAACAGATAATACAGACTAAAAGAGGTTAGGTTAGAAGATGTTATCTGAGACTAGTTACTGTAGGTGTTCAGTGTTATGTTATGATTGTAACATAACTGGATAGTGTTTTATAAACTTTGAATTATGCTGAAATATTTTTTAACTAAAATTAAAGATTTAGAAAGCCAAAGCATTATTAACATGTGAAATTAGTAGCTGTTACAAGTCTACTTTTTGGAAGTATTTGTTTTCAAATAAAATGTTTTAAAAAATTATATATATATATATATATATATATATATATATATATATATATATATATATATATATATATATATATATATATATATATATATATATATATATATGGAAATTAACGTCATACTTTTATAAAAGTATTTTTTTTAGTTATTAAGTTTATCTTTTTTTTTTAAAAAGCATACAGCTAAAACAATTTAAATTATGTAATTAATAATACAACACAATTTTTTGTTTAATATCAAAGGCATGTGGCCAGTTCCACTCCGCGAATTAAAATAATGTTTGCTAAAATTGTGCTAAGTGAGATTACTGTTGCATGTTGTAAAATAAATTAACACAGCTGCTTTTGTCAGTAGTGTTTGCTTTGTTTTGTGAATTGGATGAACCTTGTTTGGTAGATGCGGAGACATTTGTTGTGTGAATGAATTGTGTCTGTTCTGGAGTGAGTTATGAATTCTGACGACAGTTTTTCTCTGAACTGTGTTTTTAAATTTAAAAAATTTAACTTATAATTTATTATGTCATTTTTTTTTACACATGCATTTTAACAGTGTTATGTTTTTTTGTTTTTTTTTCTCATAATTCTTCCATGAAATTTTTAATTTTGTTTTCATATAAAAAAAATCAATCTTAACTTATTTTGCAAGTCAGTTTTTAAAGCACATTTTAATAAATTAATTTGAACTGTTTTAAAATGTATACAATATGGTTTGTGAAACATATTATTTTCTTTACATTTCTTTACTTTTTTTAGTCAACCCACCATTAAAAAAGTTTATTAAAACAAGGGACACATTTCATGACATAAATTAATGAGAGTATTATGGCTTTACTGATTATTTTACAAGAGGCCGGTCAACTTTAATGATTAATTACTAATTAATGATTAATTAATAAATGATCCTATCATATCTAATTAATTTATTAAATAACTTTGTCTTCTATGATTAATTTGTAAAAAAAATGACTGACTTTAATGATTACTTTATATGATGTTTTAGAGTTGAAAAATTTATGAGATGACTTTTGTCAATATATGTATGAGATTACTTTGACAACAGAACCACATTAGCTTGACGACCCTGACTGAACATAATTTGAAACATTTCTGTAAACACCAAGTCTATTTTTTTTTCTTTCAAAAAACCTAAAATCATTGAATTTCAACCTAATGCATTTATTGTTGAGAGTTTCATAAAATAAATGTTTGTTGATGTTTGTGACTAGTTTACCAAATGCATAGTATGGACGTAAAAAAAAAATGGTCTATACTTGAATACAGTGTGATGTGAAATAAATAAAAAAACAGTGTGATTTTTTTTTTTTTAATGATTAAATATGTGATGGATGGTGTTGTGATATACTTTGAATGCCTTTAAAATAATTTAATTATGAGACATGTATGTTTAAATTCCCATAAAACAGTAGTTTATTATTTTATGTAAGATACGTTGCCTTTTTTGTGTCTATCCACTAAGTTTTTATCAGCCTATACAATTGTGTCAACATACGCTGTATGCTAGTCAGTGTGTGGTTCATGTTAGGGTGGTTTTCTATTATAATTAGGCTGGTAGGGTTCAAAGGGTTTAGTTTTCAATAAGTTATTACATTTTCTATGCATAAATGGTACTTTATTTTAAATCCTCATTAGACTTCTTAAAATTAGTGAATAATTAATGAGCATATTGTACTTTAAAAGGTTCATCTAAGTAAGTTTGTATTTAAAGTTTTTAAATATATTAAATGTTGATTGTCCCCTGCACATCAGTTGTATACACCTGGTTAAATAAGTTAAGAAATATTTGGTATTCTGACAAAGAGAGCTCATTTGCGTTATAAAAATATAATTTTTAGTGGTCTGGTTGTGTTCGTTAACTTAATTAGCTTGTGCGATGAAGAAGACACCTTAAAGGCCTGTTTGTCTTTGCTGTGTGTACAATCTAGGCTCAGATGTTTCAATTAGAATAATTATCAACAGCTGTTAGATTGTCTTTAATTAACATGTTTGAAAACATGCATTCCATAACCATTTTTCTAACATTAATTACACAACTAATTAATTAATCACAAGTTATATCTAATTTTTTTTTTAATTTTTCAGCGTGATTATACAATTATGAAAACTCAGGTTTCTGTAGTGTATTGTTCACTGAGATAATTTATTTTCAAATATTTCCTAAGTCAGTCAGCGTCATTTTGACACTTTTCATATCTATTTAAAGGTTTGAGATAGTTTATCTTTCAAATTAGTTTGTTAGATTAATGCTCTGTAGATTGGAATTTGGTATCTCTTATCAATTCTTGAAGAGATGTTTTTTTTTTTAATTTAGCCCTATTCCCAAAAGAGAAAACAAGTGTAATTTTTACACACTATTCTTTCCTAGCATTTGATTTGTGTAAACTGTTTATCTAGCTTTACATTATGAAAACCATTGCTCATGGTGTCATGATTACAGTTACCTCCCTCACATGGTATTGAAATGTTCCATGTCTTATGTTTTTTTAGCCTTAGGGGTTGTGCACATATAACATATACGGGGTTGTGGGTGGCTGATCCTTCACTAGATTGTTATGTAGGGGTAGTGTGTGGTTGTTCATCTTGTTATATTGTGTTATGTTGGGGTAGGGAAGGGTATGGAGTGATGTACTACAATGCCATTGATTTTCTTTATGCTTTTGTTTTGCAACATTTCTACTGTTTTGAATTACTGAAAAAAAAATTAGCTTACAGATCTGGCTTACAAATTATCTATTTTATGCACAAAATAAAGGCATTGCATTGTTTCTTTTGAAGGTATTTACTCTAAAAGGATATGATTTGCATAATTTATGTTAGAACAGATTTGGTAACGTCAAATTGTGTTTTGATATTTAAATTGGTAGGGCATCCTAGATCTGTTTGTAATACAAGGTTGGTGGTCTAGAGAATATATTATCAGGTATTTAATGTCAAATGGGTAGGGATTGGTGCAAATATTTAATCTTAGTGTTATATAATATTTGCACGATCCTCTAGTTTTGGCTGTATTTAATTTTCTAATGACATACAAATCAGTGAAATCCACATAAAATCTTTGGCCACTGTTGTCAATGTATTTGAGATCTCTTTTGTGTTATCCTATTGTCGTTGCTAAATAGACCAAATATATTTATAGTTTTTAAGTTCTAGTGAAGATATGCTTTGTGTGATAGGCCCTTAATTTTAAAACTTTTTAAAAAGACAATCATATTCTGTTTACCCATTTTGTTTTAAGTTTAAAATTAAATATTTTAAAAAGAAACCGTTATAAAATAAAATATTTAATTGTTATTTAATAAATTTAGTAGTTTTTCATTTGTTTTAATAAACATTTGACTACCTCCTGGTGCATTTAAATGTGAAAAAAAATTGAATCAAAACAGCTATTGTTTTAGTTTTGTTTGTTTTACTCTGAATTTAGCACGAGGAGCTGAGAAATATTTAAATTTTATTTAACCTGATCTACACCCAAAGCTAGAACTGAGGAAATAATGTGTTTTGTCTTATTTTAGAAATTCTTTTATTTATATCATATATTTAAAATTTCTCCTTCTGAACACACGTATGTATAGAAAGATGTCATTGTCATCACCTGTGTGTGTTTGTTCAAACTCCCACCAACACCAACTGCTTAAGATGTGATTGTGTTCCACCTATTGAGGTTTGAAACCAGCCTAACTGGCAACTAAACTTCCAGTGACACATTTGTTGTTTAAATTCTGCTGTCCATCATAAGCTTATATCACAGGTTGCTTCCTTTTGTTTGATATTCATTAAGTCTGGCTTGGGATTCATCTATATTGTTGTCTATATCTACTGCCATTCCTTAATTTCTTTTATTTTTTAATTTCAGTGATATAAATTTAGTCTGTTTTTCAATCAGCTTTAAAAAAAATCTGCTTTATACTTAATTTATTTTATTTAACAAGTATAGTATTGAATTTGACAAAAAAATTAGGTTGCAAAGTGACAGATAATAGATTACCTGCTTTGAGAATGGAAGTGAAATATTCTCTATGCTTGACAGTTAATAGCACAAGTGAAGTAGAGTTGATCTGTTTCTGTGAATTGTGGTTGAATTCTGAGGATAACTGTAGAATCACCAACTGGCTTTAAGAAAACTGTTGACTTGCTGAATTTTTTTTTACTTGTACCCTCTTAAACCATATTATTATTGAGTTCTACACCTCTTGATAATTTTTTATGTCATTTATATTGGCTACATTTTCTTCTGTTTTTTTTTCTCTCTCCTTGAATGCTATTATTTGCTGGGTTTTTAAGTTACATGATCTGCCATAAAAAGATACATAAAAATATGTGTATTTTTGTAGTTAATTTATGAATGAATATTGAAATAAAGCTGCCCACCACAAAATATTATTGAATTTTGTTGATATTTTAAAACATGGTTTTAAAATATTAAGTTTTTGACTCCTTTTGTTTTTATGTCTCTGTAAGAATTTTAAGAATCTAATTTCTTTCAATTAATTCAAATTTTATATAATAATGTAAGTTAAATTATTTTAAATCTCATTTGGTGTTAAACTACAGTAGACCCTAAGATAAAAACGTACAAGTTTGAGTTTTACTTTTGTTAAACATTGTTACAAATGCATACAAATTATTCTTATGCTGTAAAATTAAAGTGTGTTAAGTTTATTTTACCTCATATT
Organism: Physella acuta; assembly: GCF_028476545.2. Taxonomy (NCBI): domain Eukaryota; kingdom Metazoa; phylum Mollusca; class Gastropoda; family Physidae; genus Physella; species Physella acuta. The sequence goes on from NW_026732774.1 coordinate 84,080, forward strand.
TTAATGATGCAAGTGTTGTCTCAACGTTTTAGTTTGGCTATTAAAAATATTGTCTCCATCTTATTCTTAACCTGCCCTTCACATATCAGATTTAACATAAAAGTTGTACACAAAAATGCAATACTATGTTTAAGAAAATTCAAAATATATTTACTAGATCTATATGAGATAAATTTGTATAATAAAAGAAATATTAAACCTTTTAATATACCTTTTTAAACTTCCTTTTTTTGCTTAAGTATCTATAATACGAAAGTCAAAATGGTGTTGATTTGCTGTGTGTGAATTAAACTGAATTCTATGAGTGATTATGTTATGCATTGTTTAAAAAAAAAAGTATGCAATTCAACGCTTTTGTTATCAATGCTAAAATAAAATAAATGTGTACTATTTAGAAAAGTTTTGTGTTAATCTGTCAGTCACTATTGTTTTTATCTCTCTAAAGAATCTGCTTAGTCTACACAAGAGATGATTCATTCAACTTTCTCATAGTAGACAGCGAAAAAAAAATTTGCAAAAGAAAAATTAGGACAATTATTTTATTATTAAAACAAGCAAAAAACAAAATATATAGACAAAATGGTCCCAGCAATCTGACAGCTTAAAAAATACATTGTCCATTAAGTAAAAAAAAAAAAACAACAAAAAATAACTATCGAATTCTTTAAGATTTCAACACCCACTCCAGCTGATAATGTAATCAACCTGCTGACAAACAAACAAGTTAGCCACGACAAAAATTGTTCAATCCTAACCAAAAATATAATAATTGGTAAATCAACACAAAAAAAAGATATGTCAAAACTTACAAACATTGGTAACTATTTTTGTTTTATATTTTCTAACAAATATCTTAAAAACCCATTATGGCTGGCTAAAAATATAAATCTAGATCTAGTTTAAAATAAGAAACGTTGAACAGTATTTTTTTTTTGTAGTTAGTACATGACAATATCTAAGTTTTTCCCCCTTTTAGAAATATTCGTAATCCAACAGAAATAATTTACGTTATTTTCTTAAAAAACCAAACTATTTTAATCCGCTAGTTCTAAACACCATTAAAGAATATAGATATCTCTTGCTCTAAGCACATTGCCCTAAATATATTTTTAAAAACTTGGTCACAATAAGACAACAGAAAAAAAAAAATTGATATGATAAAAATTATTTACATAGTATCACAGACAAGTGTTCAAAAAAATATTAATCCAAGGGCCACATTTTTACAATGCTCTCCCTTCATTCATCTTTAAAAGCAGAAGAAAATGACCGACATTTTTTTGTTTTTCATAAATCCTCTAAGCAGTTTAAAAAATATATTGAGTTTCATAAAAAAATTTTTGTTCCCGCAAGCTGCCACAGATCATCATATCTTCCTCCACAAATACAAAAAAATGATACAAAAATCTTTTAAAAAAAATTGTATCATAAATTTTTAAAACCAGTATTGCTGTTATGTTAATTGTCAGGTGGGATACAACACTAGCAATTTAAAAAAAATTGTCTTATTTACATCCTTTCAAAATTAAAAAAAAAGCAACAAAATTTCTAATATTCAGCCAAACCTTTGTTAAAGATAATGTATAATATTAGACGTGGAGGTTGGTTAGTACATGTATTTGATTATATGCTAAGATATTTTAAATTAAGATTATTTTAAAATTACAGGTTAACTATTAGTTAATTCTAAATTGAATTTAAAACTAAGGTTAGTGTATATCTTGAGTTCAATTTGTTCTGCTACATCTTTAAAAAAAACAACATTACAACAACTTCAATAATACAGGGGGGGGGGGGAGTGAATTACACAAAAAGAGGTGTGATACAGTAGTCATCACAAAAACAAAAATAATTTTAAAAAAATAAGATGACAGTGAACTATTGCTTTGTTGATGAAGACCTCAGTGCTTAAAGGTAGTCACATTTTTTTTTGTTAAAAATCAAACCAAAAAAATGATAGTTTTTCCTTTACTCTGACTGTTGTAAATAAGCAAAAGATGAGATAGGTGTTTTAAGTCAGTCTTTTAAGCAACTGTATCAACATAAAAATATACTTAATTAGCCAACGTATCGACATAATAATTTACTTAATTAGCAAATCTAAATTTGAGAACTCAACTCAAAATGTTAATTTTGGGACATCCAGCACACTGGCCCACAATTGCTGTTAAACCTAAACAATCTTCTCATCAACTTAAACTGACAAAACAAAAATTCAGCCTCACAAGGCATCTCTTGCTTGATGGGATCATCATCAACACACAATGAGACATGGAAATAAAACAAATTCTATGGATACTAGCAATGACTGGCACCTTTAAAAAAAAATGATGAAAAAAAAAATAACATCCAGTAAATGTAAACCGTACAGAATTTAAATTGGTGTGTAGTTTACTTACATAAAAGTTCAGCAACAAAACAAAAAAAGGAGTTAAAAACAATAATAGAAACAAAAGTTCAATCATGAAACCAAGACACTAGATTGGGATGTAATTTAAAAAAAAAAAACCTCTTATTTTTAGCTGCTTCTCCATTTCAATAGTAATAATTTACATTTATGACATACCTCATGTGTCATAAAGTTGTTTTTTTTTACAGATTCTAAAATTAAATAAAAAAAAATCAATTACAATTTCATTCAATACTTATTTTTAAAGTCATGTACTCTCAGTTGTGAAAAAAAAAACCCCCAAAAAAAAAAACAACAACAAGCTATGAACATATTTACAAATATTAAAAGACTTGGCACTTTATTTTTGTGTGTGAAAAGGGACAGAATGATGAATTTAAAAAGTTAGGTTGTGATCTGTGAATGATGTGTACAAGTTCAGTTCATGACAGAGAAAAAAAAAGTTACGTAAAGGTCACAATGAATGTGAGTGAATGAAGATCACACACAAGTAGAGGTGGGGGGGTGCACAGCATCAGACGACAAAAATTCATGGACGGTTGGGCTTGAGCATTGTGTTTTTTTTAAATAAAGTTATTTTTTTTTTGCTCTTCAAAATGGTTTTAAAATACTTTCATAAAATGCCATTCGCATTGAAAAATTCAGATGTATTAAAAATAAGCCAAAATAACATAGGCTACAAATTTTTGCTTGAAGTAGGTTATATATCAGTCTTTTAAAATGGCATGCTGCAAAGGAGTTCAAAGATGAAAGAATTGACATTTTAAAAATTTCTCAAAATAAATTATTTCTCAATACAAGTTAAGTGTGTGGACATTATTGTAATTTTATACAGTTGACTAGAGCAGACTAACTAACACAGAAACACATTTTAGCAACTTAAAATCTCAACTGTATTACACAGTTTTTAAAAAAAAAGCATTCCTGACAACTATAAAGCTAGGAAACAAACAAAAAATTTGGATTAAAAAAAAAAGCTGTCTGGTAGATAGTTGAACATTTAAAAGCTTTGGTTGAAAAAAAAAACAATACACTGAACAAGAAAAATTAGCAACAAAGTTTGTTCATATAAAACATTAACAATGGTTTCCATAAAACAAGTAATGCCACAGGTCAGTGAAAGCAATGGATGGTAACACACATACAAAACATTACATGCCTTAGTTAAATTTATATGGAAGTAACACCATATTGTTATACATAAAAATATATCTTATTTTAAAAAAGGAATTATTTCTTTTACCAGTATTGAACAAATCTAAAATATAAAGTTTTAGAAGTAAATTTTGATTATGGATTTCTAAAAGATGTAAAAAAAAAAAGGCTAGGTTATTAAATTTTTTAGAGTTATTGCCCTTTAATTTAAAAATATCTAGTTTTGCAGAATGTCCTTATAAATTTTTAACCTATCAGTTCTTGTTAATATAAACTTTTTTTTTATATTGTTAAACTGTTGGTATAGACAGGGGAGGGGAGGAGTAGATGGGGTAGCCCAGGGGAGGGTCAGCAGCCTGGACCGTCAGGTTCCTCAACAGGGCGGGCTGGGCCTGGATGGAGTAGCGCTCCTCGTCATCGTTGGTCATGTACAGGAGCTCCAGGTTCAGGTTGGCCCACTGACCCATGACACTCTCCCGGTTGACCCGGCCGATGTGGACCAGGACTTCCTGCAGGGACAATGTCCTGCTGGTGTACATGCCCTGGGGATACAAAAAATTATGTTAGAAATGTCCTGCTGGTGTACATGCCCTGGGGATACAAAAAATTATGTTAGAAATGTCCTGCTGGTGTACATGCCCTGGGGATACAAAAAATTGTGTTTGAAATGTCCTGCTGGTGTACATGCCCTGGGGATACAAAAAATATTTTGTTTGAAATGTCCTGCTGGTGTACATGCCCTGGGGATAAAAAAAATTTATGTTTGAAATGTCCTGCTGGTGTACATGCCCTGGGGATACAAAAAATTATGTTAGAAATGTCCTGCTGGTGTACATGCCCTGGGGATACAAAAAAAATTATGTTTAAACATTGACTCAACATCAGCAAACTGACATTGGTGTATTTTACAGAAACAAAATGTATTACTGACTATTCTTCTTCTTCTTAGTCCTGTTCGTGCCCAAGACACATGGGGCAGATGAAGTAGAGTTCATCTGATTCATTGACCTCAGTATATGAAGGGATAGTGTGGTCAGCACTATGCCCAGCAGCCTTTGTTTCCCTAACATAAGTTAGCTACCTATCAAAGCTGGGTGGACTCAGGGACGTTTGAACCTGGATTCGAACTCGACACTCTTGGGTTAGCAGTCTAGCTCTCTACCGCTAGGCCATGCTGTTTACTGACTATTATTTCCCAAGAAATAAGTTACATATTTGCTTGACAAACCATAGATCCTATACACCTGAAACAACCCTAATACAGTCAATACTTAACAATGAATCAAACACCTAACCTATTCCATACCACTAAGTTACATATTTGCTTAACAAACCTTAGATCCCGTACACCTTAAACAACCCTAATACAGTCAATACTTAACAATGAATCAAACACCTAACCTATCCCATACCACTATGGTTTCAACTCCTAACATGTACATGAACCTAACATAAACCTAACACCCCACACCTATGAAACTAAAGCAGCACACCTAACCAACACTCTCATGATGATGAACCAAACTCCTCACATGCCTTATACATCCCCTTCCCCCCACCCCTAAACCAAACACCCCTCACCTGTCCAGTATTGACCCCCAGGGAGAACAAATTACTCCTGTTCTCCATCACAGAGACCCCCCAGTCAGGCTCCGTGTCCTTGCCGATGTACCAGTTGTCATCGTAGTCACGCAGGCTGGCCTCTAGTTCCTGATCGCTTGATATCTCCCCAATCAATGTCTGGTCCAACATCAGCTTAAACCCATACCTGATAGGGGAATAATAGTTATACAAAATAAATCATCAAACTAAAAAATAACATTTTTAAAAATGTAGCCGTTATTTTAATTATGTAAATTATAAGATAATATACAAATATTTTTTTATCAAAATTAAAAAAAAATTTAATCCCATAAAATAAATAAATAGTTTTATTAATTAATTAGGGAAAACAAATAACACAAACAATGAAAAAAAACTTCAGGATACAATTTGAAATTTAATTTAAATTTTTATAACTTCAATTGTTAGGAAAAAGAAAAAAAATTATAATTGAAAAATAAATTATAAAAAATTAAAAGGTAAAAGATTTAAAATACGTTAGTAAAAAAAAAAAAACAACTATAAAATGAGAGAACCTGAAAGCTTTTATCACCAGCCCATGTAGTTCTTTGTCCTCAGCTAACCAATCCATCATGGCGTTCCACGGGACATCCCCGTTGTAGCATTTATATAAGTAGCTCGCACCTCCAGGTCGACCTATATATATCAACACACCAGATCATAACATATAAAATATATAAGTAGTAAGCACCATTAACATATATTTTTTCTTATCACAGATTAAAACAAAACCAGTTGTAATCACATAAGGTTTGTCTTAAGACAATAACTGAGATGTGTTCAAATACAGATCTCATCAAAAAATAGGTAGAAATAGATATTCAATTTTCATTTCAACAAAAAGAATATGGGTAGAGCAATACAAAATGTAAGAATGTAAATACTAGCCAATGTAAGGGTAAGACAATACAAAATGTGATAATGTAAACAGAGAATACTAGCCAATGTAAGGTTACAACAAGAATGTAAACAGAGACTGGTGGCCCAGGTAAATTACCGTAAATACCAACACCTTACCTGGGGTGTCAAAGGCAGAGTAGCAGGCCATCACCAGCTGGCTGTAGCAGTTGGTCAGGGCATCGTCACTGCCCACCTCTGCTGCCACCTTCTGCCCAGGGTGTTCTGTGACTGACCAGTCTAAGGTGCTGAGTGTGTGCTTGTACCATGAGGTGGGGAACTGGGGTATGTAGCGGGCCAGTTGTGAGGGTTCTATAGGGAGCTCTCTCCACTTGAAGGGTACACTATAAATAGTAAACACATTGTTATAGGGAGCTCTCTCCACTTGAAGTGTACACTATAAATAGTAAACACAGTGTTATAGTTATAGGGAGCTCTCTCCACTTGAAGGGTACACTACAATAAGTAAACACAGTGTTATAGGGAGCTCTCTCCACTTGAAGGGTACACTACAAATAGTAAACACAGTGTCGTCATAAAAGGCAGATATTCTTAAAGAGTAGGCCTACACTAGTCAACAGCATAATATGAGGTGTATTTTCTTAAAGGGTACACTACAAATAGTCAACACAGCTAACAAGGTAATACAAATGATTTTCTGCTGTAAGAATAGGTTAGAGTAGGATTAAGGATTGACTAGGATCACTGTATTAGTAAAGAAATAAATGTCCTGCCAATAATTTGGAACGTAATAATAAAAGAGGATAGAGTTATGATTTTGGATAATTAAAATTTAAGTTTTTTTAAAAAATAACCTATTTTTTGAGTATCAGTTATTGTTGCAGAATGGATTTATAGTTTATAACCAAACCTTACGGCACTTAAAATCAGGCCTAAACAGTATGATATAATGAAGAAATAAAGCAAATTTACCTGATGTGTGTAGAGTACTGGCACTTAAAGTCTGGAGAACCAGCCAGGTTCATTAAGGGCTTGTAAATGTGATTGCCATTAGACACCATAAACTTGGATGTCGGCTTATTGGCAAACATAGATTTCACGCCCGTAACAGGCTCATCAAAATCAAAGTCTGGCCGAGTCCGAGGCACGTTAATATCCACAGCAGGTAAACCAAAATCCAAGTCCTCGGAAAATTCCGGAGCATCCCTACTACTAAGGCTGTTGTTGAATATTGGATTCTTGTTAGACTTGATGGGAGGTAGGGTAGTCATTACTGCATGCGGGGAAGGCGGTTTATGTGAAGAGTTGTTTGTGATTGAAACCACAGTGGAGACTTTATGTTGTTGTTTGATTGAAGATTTTTTCTTGTTTTTCTCGGCATCGAAGTCCTCGGACCAGATGCTATCAGTGAAGCTGTGGAGGGAGGAGGAGAGGGAGACTTGTCGTGACGAGCTGGACCCTCTAGAACCAGGACGCGAGTTGGGGTTCGTTTTGTTCTGGACGATCGACGGCAGGGCGAAGCTGTCACCCCCGCCGGTAAGTTGGTGGACGGAGGTATCATGCCTGTCCCTGTCGACGACGACTCCACGGTCGTACTTGTCTTTGACAACAACCGCCCGGTTGTTCCGAGCGGCGGCCATGTTGTGGTTTAACTCCTTGGGGGCGGTGTTGTTGTTGACCACGCTGACCTTGTCTTTCCTCTTGTTGCTGTTGTCTTTGTAGAACTTGGCCTTGACCTCCCCCTGGCTGGACAAGCTGTTTGTTTTCTCCATCAGGGCGATCTCCTTCTCCTTCATCTTCCTGGCCAGCTCCTCTTTCTTCTTCAGCTTGTTGATATGCCGCAGCAGAACCCAGATCAGACTTTTGATGAAGAACGACAGTGTCATGCCCACGCTGTCAGGGCAGTCAATGACCCCCGTCAGGACATTCCTGGCGTCGGAGTACGACCTGACCTCTGCCGCGTCGACTGGGGTCATGCAGTGAAACGGGTAGCCGTTGAAGGTGCAGCACGGCTGGTTTTTCCCCTTGCCGACAAAAGCTTCCACAAACTGGTCATCCACGCGAGAGGCCTCGGCAGTGTGACAGGAAGTCTCCTGGAGCTCCAGACCCTTGATGCTGACCGTGCAGTAGCCGGCGCCTCTCTCCAGCACCATGGTCCACAGTAGCCTGTCCTGGTACCTCATTAAGTAATGGTTCCCTACACTTGGCTCACCTGCAAGACAAAATACATTTTTAAATATTGAATTAGAGAAGTTCAAAGTAAAAAATAAGGTGATAGGCAATGTGGATTTTAAACTTTTGGTAAAAAAAAATTTCTTAAAGGGGAATAAACGAAAAGCTGCCTCCCTGAGCCTGTTTAAATCTTGGGGTAATAATCTGTTTGGTTTGATCAGTACAACAAACCACTCATTAATAAAATTTACTGGCACTAAGATAAATAAAGGTGACTTGGTCCTGATGATTCTCTTTCAGCAGAAATAGACAGCCTCTGCAATGTCTAGACTATTATAAACTTTTAAAATTATATCATCTTGATATCCAAAAATGTAAACAAATTTACCAAAGAAAGATCAACTATTAAACCAAGTAAAATTTCAGTACCTAGGCTTCCATTAGCAAACCCATATCTCAAAGCTTTGGTCAACTCTCCAGACAGCTGCTTGTAGTACAGTGTATCAGGACACGTGCTGGCCGACGACCCCACAGGCTCTGGCCAAAACTTGCTGGGCCGAGGGTATCCAATAAAGAACAGCGGGAGGGTAAACAGGCAGAGCAGGGGGGCAGACAGAGCTGAGGCAGCGACGACGACAGCCAGCACAACGGGGAAGAAGAGGATGTTCATGATCATGATGCGGACGGTGGAGCTGCGTCGTTGCTTCTTGTCTGTCCAGGACACAACCATCAGGGCCAGGACAAAGAACATTTTGTTGAGCAGCTGGCTGAGCCTGTCCCGCACTACCCCCGCCACCAGCAGGAGGATGGGCACCCCCAGGGTGGTGACGACGGAGTTGTCGGACAAGGTGACGGCCACGATGTGGATGCAGGATGTCTCCAGCAGGGCGTGGGTAGTGCTCTGCCACACCTGGAGGGCAAGAGATCAAATCTTCAATGTGCAATAGTTGTAAGAAATGTACAAGAAATTCTGGTTCAAAATAAATTTGTGAAAAAATATTCTTTATAAAAAGTTTATTGCACTAATCAAAAGTAATTTTTGAAAACAGGAAGTAAATTAAGAACTTTTAGTGTACCAGTAATCACCCAATAGAAAGCTCAAAAACATTGTCCAATTTTTATAAATTATGATATCATAAATACTATATTTTTACATACCTTGGAGGTATGATGAGGTATGAAGTAAAATCAAACACTATATATTGACATTTTTAAAAATTTAAATAGGAAATATATAAAAAAATATTTGGGTGGAGTAAAAACGGAAGTGTTTTTAGTAGTCAAATGTCAAATGTAACTTACCCAACGGAACGCCCGAACTGTGGCAAACACATACAAGACACCCAGTGGGATGGAGAAGCTGTCAATCATGGAGACTGTCATCACATCAACACTGGTTACTTGTAAGGACAGGTAGACCACCATCAATACTGGAGATACTGCAACATATTCAATGTTTTCAATACACTATTCAAATAGAAGATTGTATCATCTTGTTTAAGTTAATACTGACCAATAAGAAAAAAACCTAGCAGATAGAAATATTGTCAAGTTGATTATTGTATTTAGTTCAGCTTAAACTTAATCAAATTCCTCACATCATTGATTTAACAGAGTAGATGAAAAAAGACATAAATTGTTGGCTCCACTTGCATGACAAAACTTAAATTAAATCTTAATGGAACGTTAATTACATAACTACAGTCTATCTTTTAAAAAGTAAATTAAAAAATTAAAATTAAATAAAGTAACAACATAAATAAAAAAAAAATTTAAGTTAAATAAAGCAAAAGCATAATTAAAATTAAAATAAAATGAAACAGAAGATGAAAGGACTTACACCAAGTCACTATGATGCGCCTCAGAATTCCAAACACCAACAACCTCTTCTTGACCTGCCTAAACTTTTTAGTCCTTTCAATATTTGCTGGATAAAAAATGTTCCTCCACATTCCAAAGAAAACAAAAACACTTTGCGCATCTCGGAAAACTTTTTCCGCCACACACAACCCGATGATGCAGTAGCCCACGTACGTGAAAACATTCGCTGGCAAGCTTGTGACGTAGTAGTTGGTGGCCCCGGCTGCCGCGGCTGTGGCTGCTAGCATGATGATGTGGTAGAGGGTGGTGGACCAGCACCACGACCACAGGAAGCCAGTGTTTGGTGTGTGGGGCGGGGACAGGTGCGCCAGGCTGGATGGCTTGACCGAGGACACTCTATTGCTGTTGTTGTTTCTGTGACAGGCTGACCAGAGCTGGGAACACAAAGGTCAAAGTTCAGTGGGATGACCCCGACACTTTTTCAACAATCAATTGAAGTATAAACTTTTAGATACATTAAAAAGCAAATACAGTGCTATCTATTATTTTATTTTAAATATTTGATTTTAAAAGCCATGTTTTTATTTAAAATAAATTAATAATAAATTAAAAATAATAAAATTCATTTTTTAAACTATAAAACAAACCAAAAATTTACTTTCCTTCCTTCAAAAAATATGAAACCAATTAACAGCATTAAGTTAAGGGCAGTAAAACATTTTTTTAATCTCTAAATTGTATTTGTCAAGTAATACACAATTTAACTCATTCTAGAAAGACAAACTAAATGCATCAGTTTATACTTTAGTCCAACATTTCTTTTGAACCATATAGGAAATAACAATTCCCTGAGATTCCTAGCAAAAGCTATAAGCAAAAAGATGTAAAATTAAAAAAAATGGAATTTTTAAAAATAATTTTTTATGGTGTGTTCAAGTTAATTATTGTTTTAAAAATTCTAAGATGATGTCTCCCGTTCTTCAGTTATTTGAAATCTAATATTGTGAATGAACTATCAGAATTTTTATACACACTAAAAAAGTCGTAATCAATTGTAAAAAATTGAAAGTCATCATTAATTTTAATCCTAGGGGAAAACCTAGGGAACTCAGAGTACTTTCCCTTAGATCAGGAAAATGTTTAAAAGTACAAAATTAGAGGTCTAGGAGAAATGAATCAGATTGTAAAAGTAACATGTTCTCACCTGTGTGCCCAGCCTTCCTAAATCACAACTCAAAAGATACCCAGTGAGGGCAGCAAGCATGACAGAGCCAAAGCAAAAATCAATGAAGTAGCAGCCGAGGAATGCACCGACAGACAAAATAAAATTGACAACAAGTCTGGAAAATAAAATTTTATATTATATTACTCTTAAATTAACTAACATTAGGCTAACCTTGTGACATATTTGTCTACAGGTATTAACTGTACTAAATAAATGGTTGACAGCTTCTACTAAATAAACCAACATCATGACACTTAACTAACATTATGATAAACTTATTAAAACATTCATATACAATAAAAACAAGTAAGACAGAAACATTGAGAGGGTAAATCCAAATAATTATAAAGTGTTAATTGTGTCTATGTGGTAAAAAAGAGGTCTAATGGGAATAAGATAATGTCACTGTTATTTACAAACGCCTAAGTCATGTTTTCATGTTTTCAGAAAACTGAAAAGACTGGATAACTTAAGTATTAATTCTGCTATGTCACTATGGTACAATTATTAAAAAAAACTTTCTGATTGGCCGATGACTTGGGCAATTTGCAATATCAGAATAATGTGTCAACATTGTATTTCAACTATTAACTCATAACCCCCAAAAAAAATGACTTAGGCGACCGTGTTATGACCAAGACAATAAGTAGTAATAGACCATTCAAACATGTTTTTAAAAAAATATCAGTTTAATTTTAAGTTATAAAATTAAAAATAAAATGAGATGGCCAGTACCTTATATTAGAAGCTGCTGGTGATCCACCAAGCATGAAAACAAGAAACTGTTCAACAAGCCAGAGAATTAAAACCTCAGTTGATGGCAGCAGCCCAAACATCCACAGGAAAGGCAAGAGAATAAACACAACATGTAAAATTTGGTTCGCCAAGAAAAGCTCTGAATAGTACCTGGGGAAATTGAATTTAAATGAAAAATTTACCAATAAAAGTTTTAGAGACATAAATTTCTCTAAATCATAACTGACTAAAATACATTAAAATAAATACCAAAATAAAATATTATTTGATAAAAATAATATTTAAAAAAAAATACTGCAAAAAACACAAATCACAATTTTTAAGAAAACAAACAATTTTTTAAACAATTTACAGTGTCCATTGAATATGTTAGATGAAAATTAACCAAGGTAACAGATTCTATAATTTTTAGAAATTGTGACCTACCAATTAGCTATATGGATACTATAGCATAGTAAAGTATACATAAAAATTGTGACCTACCAATTAGCTATATGGATACTATAGCATAGTAAAATATGGATACTATAGCAGAGTAAAGTGTACATAGAAATTGTGACCTACCAATTAGCTATATGGATACTATAGCATAGTAAAGTATACAGAGGTCTGGTCAGTGGCAGAAGCTCGTGTGTATCCATTGTGCGATACACCGCAGGCTCTGGTGGTGCAGCTGTGGTCAGCGAGTACTGAGCTATGCTGATGGTCAACCACCCCAGGATAAATATGATGGTTGTAGCTCCATAATTAAAGTAGTAAAGGGTGTTGATGGTGGAGGGCAACAGATACCAAAACCCTAAACCACACACAGCTCCTAAAACAAGTGAATGATAGGATCTTGATATTCTATCTAGTAAAATTTATTGTTACAACTTTACAAGTTTTTTAAACACGAGAAAGTGGCAATTTTAAAGTTATTAAGAACATAAGTATAAAAAAATGATAGGTAGGCTTTTCATAGTTTCTGCTAGGTAAGTACTTAGTCCAACTCACATCTAAGTAAGCTTAGGGACAACCTACAGACAAATAAAAAGTCTGTCTAAAGACTCACTGGTAAGTATTTATTTGCTCCACTGCAACCCTTAATACCCCATTCAGAAATGTAAAATTCAAGAAAAGGGCTCAAATAAAATTGTAGCAATGATGAAAATATTGCAACAGTAATGATATCAAGCCATATGTTAAATCAAATATAATTAATACAACTGAAATTATGGGGACGGCATGGTCGGATGGTAGAGCTCATGAATACTAACCCGCAAGTCTCAAGTTCGGATCCTGGGATGTCCCTGAGTACACCCAGCTCTGACTGGTACCTGACTCACATTAGGGAAACCAAGGGGGCCGTGTCTAGTGCAGACAACACTATTCCCTATACACCGAAGTCTTTAATTAAGATTAACTCTACTTCATGTGTCATGGGTACAAAAAGGAAAATATGATGATGACAAATAAATTCAATACAAATTTAAATGTATGGGTGTTTTACCTGACAGCAAGGCGTGTACAGCAATGTTTATTTTAAACCTCTTTGGTGGGATGACAAACGTCAAAGTCTCCGCCCCACAGCAGGACTCAAACTCCACCTCATCTTCATCAGCCAGGATGTTCTTCCTCACAATGTCCAGCTGCTGGCTCTCTTTCTCCTTCATCTCCACCACCGTGGTGATGGTCTGCACCACCACCACAAAGATGACGATACACGCCCCATACAAACAGCTGTAGAGCAGCAAAAAGTTGCCGATCTGATCGTCCGTGTAGGCTAGTTCCAAGACTAAAGTGAAGATGCATCCAAGCATTAGTGGCAAGAGCCACAGAGTTATCTGTTAAAAAAAAATATTGTTATTTAAATAATTTTTGTTAATTTAATAATTTGAAATTCTGTAATATAAGCATAGTATTTTTTTAAAATAAAATTTAACAATTTCTGCATTTACATATTAAAAAAAATTAATTGTTGAAAGGGATTTGATTCTGAAGAGTATAAGAAGTTACCATAGAGTAACAATACTATAATCTGGCTAGCGAACAAAATAACTGATGACGGAATCCCTGTACTAAAAAATAGCCTAGATATAAATATAAATGAACATCATATGTGATCTCTATATATTTAAGAGTTTTGGGATTTTTTAATAATGCAAATTCATCTACCTTTCTGTAAAAAAAAAAAAAAGGTAACCAACATATTTATAAATAAAAAATGAAATCTTTGTAAACATTGAATCAAGTAACAACTTACCTGGTTGATATAAACATATGGAGGTGCGTCATAGCCTAGTTTCACTTTAAGACCCCCCAGTACAGTCTGGGGGATACGCTTGTATAGAAACTGACGTTTGTATTCATTTAACAATGGTACACCCATTCCCATGATAAACTGGGGTCTACAAAGGGGATGGTGCACCGTTTGTTACAAAAACTGTATCCAACTGCATGGTCTTATTGTTGTTTCATACATTCACAGGACAAATTACTCCAATAAATCTGAAATTTGAAAAAAAAAAAACCATTATTTCTTCATTGACAAAATGTAGATTTAACCAGCTTAAGCAAAAAAAAAAAATATATATTTTTCTAAATTTACCTCTCTAAAATAATGGTATATTAGGCTTAGGGGTCATCCAAAAATAACATCACGCTTCAAAATAAAAAAATTATATCCCCCTAACCACACATTCATAAAAAGCCAACCCCCCCACCCCCCAATGATGTCACATTCAGCCTACAAAATTGCAGTTTTTTTAAAAACATCAATTTCCTTCTAAAAGTGACTGAGCTCGCTCTAAATAGAATGTTATAATCCATTTCTATAACAATGGGTGGCATCATGCTGTCTGTACCCCTCCTCTTCATTACACATCATCACAAACTTACGGAACCCCCCCTCCCAATTTACACCCAGCATTAAGTTTGGTTTAGTTATACACTACCTACATTAAAATTTACACCTATTATGCATTCAGCTTGGGCTTGTGAAGTCAGTTGTGATTTGTGACTTTTCCTAGTGGATTTAGACTTAGGTTCCAAATGGCAGTAGTAGGACTAGGCCTATATAAAACTATTTTGTTTAAAATTCCAGCTGTACTCTTAGGATACAAAATAGTCTACCAAAATTGACTAATAATAATTCATTAATATAATATGTTATAACTATATACTAGTATATACTACTCTATACCAGAGGCGTAACGATGGCGGGGCAGGGAGTGCGGACCGCACCTAGTGAGGCTAGTGACACCATTTAGGGGGATGATTGAAACTAATGCAAAAAAATGCAAAATGAATTGAAGAAAAGCTCTTTTGCCAGTACCATTAAAGATTAATTAAAGTTAAATAGACTTTTAAGTTAAAATCGACAATTGTTACAAGAGGGTGGGGGTGACACTATGACGTAAACGTGCTAACAATAGAGAAAACAAAGCTAGATCCAACTGTATTATTAACATAATAATATATACTCTATATATATATATAGGTCCTATATATTATTTATATATATTATATATATATATATATATAATATATATATAGGACCTATATATATATATATAGGGCATATATTATATATAAATGCCTATAGGCTATATACTTTGTTTCTTTTTTTTTGGGGGGGGGGGGGGGGGTGACACCATGTACACCCGACCTAGCGACGCCACTGCTCTATCTATATATATAATTCTCTTCTGGGAGCCGCTAGAAAACAAGCTGCAAACGCGCCTAGAAAACAAGCTGTAAACGCGCTCCCTACCTCCCCACCCCTACATGGTTTTAGTGAGCTGTGTTCACTCTAAATGTTTACAAGCAGAGCCAACGATTTTAAACGTAGGGGGGGGGGGGGGAGGGGAGGGGGGAGGGGAAGGAAAGGGGGGGGTTATGGTCCTTAACAAGCTACTTATAGTGTTTTAAAGAAATATTTTCAGTGGCAGCGTTGGTACTGTCGAATTCACAAATTTTGAATTACTGAAAAGTAGAAAAAAAAAAACTAAATAGCGGCATATGTTATGCCGCGGGCCGGCTCGTACTCTATACTATAACAACAAAGCTGAGCATAAATTATTAAATTTGTATGTAATTGTATTATTGTATAGGCCCAGACCCTATACTTCCTCTACCTCTTTGGGGTATGTCTTTCTTCAACCAGCAAAATTCAACATATGGTACCAGACTAGCACATCAACTCAAACAGAACTTTGTTAATTAAGTGATTGGTATGGCCAATTTCAATTTATTTATTATGACTTTTATGAAATTTGAACCACAATCAATTTAATTAATTTATGGTCATAAAATGAAAAGGTAGTCTAAATCTAAACAGACTCTAGACCTACTACTTTTATAATTAGCATGACATTGACAAAATTGAAACCCAAAAAGCTTACAATCAGACAACCTTTTTTTTTTTTGTGACTTAAAAATAAAATTTTGTAGCCTAAATTTTAAGAAAGAGGTGAAAAAGAAGATCCATTTGGCACATTTTAATTGCTATTTAAACCATATGTAAATGTAATTTGTATGCGTATTATGTACAGTATTATATGTCACAGACACTCCTAGCTTTTTACCTTAGATGATAAACACGTTTGTTTACGTTTATACGATAAACACGGTACTCTGAATCTATATTTTTATTGTAGTGTAGTGTGTAGAATAATTATTTGTCCTGTTGTTATGTATGATCTGGGTTGCCAGACCAACAGAACAATAACAAGGCCAAAATCTTTAAGTTTCATTAACACCCTTAAAAACATTTAAATACATATTGTAATGACGACACTGTTAAACAGTACCCAAAATATGATTTTATACTTAGAATCTATCTATACGATTATTGATTTTTCACACTTTGTTTTTATCAAAAATAAAAAGCGGTGCTACGTATTTTAAAAAAATTGTAGTCAGTAGAAAGGAACATAATTGCAATTTAGACGAATATATTATAAATACAATTTAGGATGCATTAAAAGAAAAAATAATAAAAAGTTAAAATCAGTCATTTAATTAGATATTTGGTTTTAGTTTATCCAACGGTGAAAACATACAAATATAGCCTAGTTTTCTGTTTATATTATATCAATATGCAGGATTATAAATACATAGTACTAACAACACATTTTTAAAAAGTGTAGTACAATCACGTTTAATAACCTGTTTTTATATTATATTGTTTAAAAAATATCATATGCATAAAATATTAATCGTAGCCAACTTAAACAAGTGACTCAAAATGCATTTTGCTTTATGATTGTGCACAGTCTAACTTTACTAAATACGTTGCCAATTTGGCAGCTTGGAAGAATACTAGCTTTGAGTTAAAAATATATAGGCCCTATTTTGTAAAAACAAAATAAATGTAGAGCGATTAATTTTTATTTAAAATATTATATAATGCTTCATATTATCAATATAAATTGCAAATTGTTTTCGAAACTACCATTTAGGTCTAAACTTAGTGGTTAAAAATAAATCTGCCTTTCTTAGGCCAGACTAGGCCTATTCTTCTTTGTGTCACGAATCCTTTAGTCAAATACTGTATCAGCAAAAAATAGCGGAACAAATAACTGCAAAATAAACAGCAAAATATAGGCCCTAATCCCAATAAACCTATCCTAGAATCTAGAATTTAAGGGAACTTTTTGAAACACCGATGAACTTAAAAGAACTCAAACTTTTAACTTATTGACTGATTTATTTCACAAATTAAAATATCGATCATGCACTTATTACGGTTTTATTATTTTAATTTTTTTTTGGTCAACTGAAAGTGAACTGCATTTTTTCGGGATTAATAGGTCTAGTAAGGGGAAATAAATAATTGTCTTCGTTGTGCCGAAACCAAAATGTAACAGCAATATTTAATTTCACCCGTAAGCCTTCATCGATATATAAACTATAATATAGATGTTAAATAACCTTTAAAAAATACAGCAAGCTTTAATATATATAAACCGAGTTTTGTCGACTTAACGGAACGACCTGTATGGCTCTGTTCGTGACCATTCGTATCGTTATCGTTAAACAGCTGATAGCTTTCTCAAAGATTCCTACATTGAGCTATTTTTAATTAGTTAAGTACTTTAACATGTACATTTAGGACTACATTTTAGTGCGAATGTCATAACAATTTCATCTTCGGGGGAATGTAATCAACACAAATTTTAAAATTAAAAAAAAATATTTACAACATTTTTACAACAAAATTTAAACAGATTGCACAGTAATTGTTATTCCCAAAAGAAGGCGAAACCGTTGACTTATCTCATATTTCTCTTAACAAATTTTGGGTTACAACAATTGGGTCCGGGGTTTCCAGTTTGTGTGTATATATATATATATATATATATATATATATATATATATATATCATATCGTTTTAAGAAATAATTCTATCAATGTTTATTCCAACAAAAGTGTAAGCTCTACGAAATCATCACGGGATATAGCAAAAGAAAAATAAACAATTGAATATACAAAAACGTGTAAGGTAATTTTTATTTAATTTAAAGGTTTAAAAAAAAATCCACCATACGTCTGGTAACGTTCTCACACACTTCCTGGGTGGTGTCGCCAAGGCAACAGTTACAAGATTCCTTAAAATTGTTAAATAATATTTCGACCCTGCGCAGGACCATCCTGCACGCAGGTACTGCCAATGTAACCTGCTTATACCATGCTCTTCTGGTATAGGATATTACAGTTAAATTCCTACGAACGAAGAAGAAAAAGGTCACAGCAAATAAATGTGTTATAGACGTTGTGTATCTGTCTTGCAATTCGTGATTATCATGTCGGCTGCGTTGAACTAATTTGTAGGTTCTTGAATATACCACTAGACTTAAAACGTAACTCGTAATTTTTATTTTAATATTATAAAAAACCTAAACATAGCTAGGCTATTAGAGAAAACGAAGTGAGCCTATGCTTATACGTTGAGTTGGCAAAGTTTGAGAATCAATCATATTCTAATTAGATCTACACATGACTGCAAACAGAATCCGACCACGACACTGAATCTTGAAGAGACGCCTCTGGATAAAATCGTGGTTAAAATTTTTATAAAGATAAGCGCTTGGTAGTTTCAGTTTTGTTAATTGTCGCCATGAGGTTTCTATTGGCACCATTGTTCCTTGCGGCCGTAGGTAAGCCGTTAAATTGTTCTTTAATACAAACTTACTGTATGTTTTAAATAGTTTTTGACTGATTGGGAATTATGTGAAAAATTAGAAAACGAGTCGTGTCTTCAGTCAAAAAGTAAAAATAAAAAAAAAAAAAACGCGTAGAATATGAAATCAATGGCTTCACAATGGGTGCGACGTGGTCAGGTAGGAGAACGGTTGATTGCTCACTCCAGAAGTCCTGAGTTCGAAACACGGGCAGACGATGATCGTTAGCTGGGGACAGCAACCCATCTTGGAGGGAAAACTCCAAGGTCAAATAAATTCTGCCCTGTGGTTTGTTCTTGAATGGAGAAAGGTTATGGAAAGTAGAGCAGACTGAAATCTGGAGTCAACGGACCATATGGCGCATAACATGTTGACACGCAATACTTGTATTGTGTTGGAGGGAATTCCCATCCAACATTTCAATTAAGAACAAAGAAGAAGAAGAGAGACATCATACCTAGAGTTTTGCACCGGGAGAAAATAGCTTTCAGTCACAGTTTAAAAAAAAAGAAGGCAGGAGTTACATCCCTTGTAAATAAATGAAAAAAAATTCCCCCTCTCCAACCTAAACTACAATCCAACTGATGATGCTTATTTATCAATGCATAAAAATACATAAAAAAGGTACAAGCAGTATAAAAAACTTATAGCTTCCTGTTTTATCTTTCAGCATGGGCTATGCCCAAGAGGTTCACCGAGCTCATCAGGGCGGATAGAGCGTAAGTAGCCATAGTGACTTCAGCAACTAACACGGAACATTGCTGGTTTCTCTGGGGGAAAGTACTGGGAGTGTTGTCTTGAAGAAAATAGTTTCTCTGAGAAACGTAGCATTGTCAGAACTAACTGACATAGACACTAATGTGAATATTGACTTGAACAATGACGTTAATAATGACGTCAACAAAGATGTGAGCATTGACGTGAACAATGACAAGAACACTAACGTGAACACAGACGTGAACACAGACGTGAACAATTACGTGAACACTGATGTGAACAATGACACGAACATTGACCTGAACATTGACCTGAACATTGACGTAAACATTGACGTGAACTTCTCAATTTTAGAACAGTAATGTGTGTATAGTGTATAGAGAATGTGAGAGTGATCTATGCAAGCTTGTCTGTTCTTACACGAATGAGAGATGAGTCATTACTACAGAAAGTCAAAGACGTGTGTTTAAACAATAGACCCGGTGCTTCAACAGAGATCTCTCGTAAAATAAAAAAAAAAAGCAAACAATGAGCAGGGTATCATTTCCATGAGCCTGATGTATTATTTTTTTAACCTACAGTATTGGTGACGTCATTGACGCTGCCGGATGCGGACACAGACCTCTGGCGTCAGGGAACGGAGTCTCAGAGCTGACCGCTCGTATCGTCGGTGGACATGAAGCCGTGCCTTACACCTGGCCGGCAATTGTAAGTACTGGACGGCAATTGTAAGTACTGGCCGGCAATTGTAAGTACTGGCCGGCAATTGTAAGTACTGGCCGGCAATTGTAAGTACTGGCCGGCAATTGTAAGTACTGGCCGGCAATTGTAAGTACTGGCCGGCAATTGTAAGTACTGGCCGGCAATTGTAAGTAAGTACTGGCCGGCAATTGTAAGTAAGTACTGGCCGGCAATCGTAAGTACTGGCCGGCAATTGTAAGTACTGGCCGGCGATTGTAAGTACTGGTCGGCGGGGCTGGTAAGTAGGTCACCAACCAGTTCTACGGCTCAATAAAACCTGCATGAGCCATAGAACTGGTTGATGACCTACTTACCAGTCCTATTGTAAGTATTGGCCGGCAGTTGTAAGTACTGGCCGGCAGTTGTAAGTACTGGCCGGCTTTGTTTTGTGTCATAACATGGTAGTTGTCACGTAAGTTTTTTTTTTTTGACATGTTTAAAGTTAAGGCTAGACATGGTTAGACCAAGGTGAATAGAAGACATTGTTTGAGCCTGTCTGTCTGTTCAGCGACGGTATCCCGTTTGTGTCGCGTCTTCTGTAGGTGATAGACTGCGAGTGTTACACTTACTTCAAGCACGACTCCCTCATGATATTATGGTCTTCGGTATAATAGGGCTGGTAAGTAGGTCACCAACCAGTTCAACGGCTCAATAAAACCTGCACGAGCCATAGAACTGGTTGGTGACCTACTTACCAGCCCTATTAAGAAAAGTACCAGTGAGTCGACACAGCACAACTGGGTACCTAGGGTTCATCGGGGGAAATTATGGCTAATTATCATTTCAGTGGACGCACAACTCCTTATTATAATACCGAAACAAAATTAGACATTCTCTAAATTTAATTCGGCTACCTAATTTAACCATGGTCGTTTTTTTTATTTTTATTTTATGTAAAAAGTAAATTTGTTATGCACTTAAACAAACCTGTGGTTATATTGGGGATAAAAACGCGATACAAAATTAGATATTAATGTCAGTGGCGTAGCGAGGTCGGGTGTTACCCGGTGCGGCACTTAATGGTGTCACTTCCAGAGGCGTAGCGACCCTTCCCGGCGCCCGGAGACAAACTTTCAATTTTCGATTTGCACCCCCCCCTTTCACCCTTGTCGGGATTAGTAAAATTTCCTCTTAAAAGACTATTTAACACTCGAATTAATTAAGTAGAATTGTCATTTTTCTCTATATATTTTGCAATTTTTTTTTTGCCTTGGTGTCACCCCCCCCCCCCCCTTGGTGTAAATTTGTAAAATAACTAACTAACAAATTAGCACTGATATTAAATCCTCCACCATAAACTAAATTAAGAACGCAGAATAAGAAGAAGCACTGATAGTATTAGTGATACTAGGGAGTGAAGATTTGACTCCATACTGTTGTGTGTCTTACAGTGCAGTCTACGGACGTCAGCTAGCCCTAACTTCCACATCTGTGGGTCCAACTTGGTGAAGAATAAGGCTGGTCAATATTTCCTCATCACAGCTGCCCACTGCTTAAGGTAATTTAAATACATAAAGGTAAAAAATTTAACTGGACACTATCAATCGCAGCTTCCCACTGCTTAAGGTAATTTGAATACATTGTGGTAAAGAATTTAACTGGACACTATCAATCGCAGCTTCCAACTGCTTAATGTTATTTAAATAAATGGCTGCTTGTTAAAATTAACTAGGTAAACATTGAGAGCTTTTACGTTTAAACGTGAGATTAGTGGATATTGCTAAAAGATTTGCAGGGTTTAAACGCAAAAACAGATTTGTTTTAAGAAACGGTTTAATATCTTAACATTTACATATAAGTTAATATATTATTATGCTTGTCCCCAAGTCGCCTTGTATTGTTTTGAATTAGAAAGACGTAGTTTTTTTCTTCTTCGAATAAGTAAACATATTATTACTTTTTTTTCTTTTAGAACAAAGCGACCAGTGTTTCTTCCAGACCTTTTTCTCCGGGGGGGGGGGGGGGGACACTTTAAATTTTCGGGGGGGGGGGGGCGGACTAAAATTTCCGGGATGGTGGGGCGGACACTGGAAGAAACTCTGAAAACGACAGTTTAATTCTTATGTTTTTATTCAAACTACTGCAGTCAAAATAAAAAGAACCACCGTCTTCATCTTCTGTATTTGATTATTCAACTTATTTTATTTTTTCACGCCCTTCCTCCCAGCTCTCACGCCGCCAGTGCTTACGTCGCCCACTGTGGTATACACGACCGTTCTGATGCCAGCGAACCACACAGAGTTATCATCCACTTCTCGGCCTTGACCGTGCACGCGTGAGTAATCGCTGAAAACATTTACTTCTTGTTAAGTAGGTGGAGCTCATGGTTGCTTACCTGATATACCGGAGTTCGAACCTCCGGACAGATAAAGCTCGTTAGCTGGAGATAGCAACACAGCTAAGAGACGGAACTCCGAAGTCTAACAGTAGGGGTGCCTTTAGCCGGTTGGACTTACCTTACAGACTCCTGTTTTCTTTCGGCCGCCTCTGCAGCTGAAGTTGATACCAAACGTATTATTTAGAATTTCTCTGTATTAAGTCAGTAAAGGTCAAGATGAATAATCTATGATGTCTTTATCTATTGTTCCAAAGTACCAATTTATTCATTTTCCCTGCCAAAGTTTTAAAAAATGCAAAGTCTATGAAAGCAAATCCAAGAAGAAAAGCAGGCTGAAATAAAAATAAAGTTTCCCCTTTCAAACCTGACGGTCTATGGGGCAAGTGAAGTAGAGTTCGCTTGTTTCTATGACCTCGGTATATGAAGAGATAGTGTGGTCAACCCTATGACCAGCCGCCTTTACTTTCCCTAACGTGCGTTAGGTACCCATCAGAGTTGGGTGGACTCAGGGACGGTCTACTGACTTGAACCCGGATTCGAACACGAGACTTACGGGTTAGCAGTCCAGCTCTCTACCGCTAGACCACTCCGTCCCGTAATACCTCATGATGTAGGAGGAAATCCAATCCATCCTTACAATTCAGAGCGAAGATGAATATATAACATTCTAATATAATGACTTGTTTTTAGATTGTTATATTTCAAAATATTAAATTACAACGCCTCTATACCGTCTAACACTTGATGGGCCTACAGAAGCTACAACTCCTGGACCAACGATTACGACATCGCCGTGTTCCGCATCTCCACCGCCTTGCCAACCAACAACTACATCCAGCCGGTCTGCATTCCCAACGAGCTATGGACTGACGGGGAACACGCCATAGTTGCTGGATGGGGAACTCTTTCTTCTGGTGAGTTTAGGAAAGTTTGACAGAAGTTTAAAGAAATGGTTTTGAAGTGTTAAAATGTGGATTTTACAAAGCTTTTCACACACCCGTATGCACTCACACACGCTTAATTACGTAGCAGCTTATACCCAATATTCACACACGCATATTTACATAGCAGCTTATACTTAAACCGACACATTCACATACTCAAATTTACATAGCAGCTCATACCCACACATTCACACACACACACATATTTACATAGCAGCTTATACCCACACACTCACAGACGCATATTGTCATAGCAGCGCATACCCACACATTCACACACAACACATATTTTGCAGATTTCAAATACATAGACACTCACAAACAACACACTCACACACATATACACACGGCAGCTCTCTCTCACATACCCATACACTCACACCCCCACATGGGCCTACACCGCAGCTCTCTCACACACTTGCATTCACTCACACTTATTTACACACAGATACGCACAGCAGTTCTCTCTCTCTCTCTCTCACTCAGACACTCACACTCACACACACACATACACGTAATACGACCTTTGACATCTCTAGGTGGCTCCTCCCCCTACAAGCTCCACCAAGTGGCCAAGCCAATCAAATCCAGGGCTGTGTGCGCAGAACGTTATGCTCCACTGGCCATCACTGCCCGGATGTTGTGCGCAGGTCTGCCGACAGGTGGCGTTGATGCTTGTCAGGTGACTTCCTGTTACATTACTCAACAGAAAAATAAAGTAGTAGATTTCCAGTTACTTTGTTAAATACTCTACCATAGCATAAAGTTGTCGCTAAGTTAAAGAAAATGTAATTTTCGAGACGGATATTTATAGAGGCAGGCTAATGGCCGGTGGTTGTCCATAAACGGGGTCACACTTATAGGGAGACACAGGGGATGAGGGAGGAGGATAAGGAATGTTGTGATGATTTGTGATGAATGCTAGCGGTTTGTGACGATGGGGAGGAGGGTATTAAAATGCGTCAAAATAAGTGTGGCGTCATTAATTGATGACCCACTGTACTCTAGAACTCAGCTTGATGATTGTTTACAATGTTTTGAGATAGACATGAAATAATTATTTAGACTGGAAATTACAGCTCCCCGCGTCAATAATATCAAACATGTGATGGTTTTATAAATCAATTTTAAAAATGATTTATAAACTATCGCATGATTGATATTTGCAGTTTGATAATTTGAGTTCATCTGTGCTTTAACAATTACCTTTAAATTCATTCTATCTATCTATGCCGTCCTTTGTTAGTCATAGATAAAAATAATAAAATAAAATAAATGAAGAGTATTACTATAGTATTTTTAAAGATCTTAAAATACATTGCCAACAGTAGTTACAATTATTTGGCGTAAAATAAAATAAAAGAAAAGCGATCCATTGGGCATGAGTTTCTTGACCTCGGAATATGAAAGGATAATGTGGTCAGCATTATGCCCAGGCGCCTTTACTTTCCCTAACATGAGTTAGGTACCCATCAGAGATGGATGTGGTCCGAATATTCTATTGATTTGAAACAGGAGTCAAACTCGAGGCTTGCTGGTTAACAGTCTAGCGCTATACTTCTAGGCCACGTCGTCCCATGTATAATACGATATAGTTAACAATATTTCTCGAAGTATTTAATAAACATTTTTTCTCAAATTTGTTTAGGGTGACAGTGGTGGTCCACTCTATACCTACAGACACAACAGATGGACACTTACAGGTATGCTACTTATGTTTATTTTACATTAAACATTCAGAATCGCTCTCCCGGATGGACATGCGTTTCAGCACTACAAGACCAAAGAGGGGCCAGAGACTTTTAAAATACATATCTTAGATAACAGAGTAGGTCTAAGCAAACGTGTCACTAGGTCGGGTGTCACCCGGTGCTGTAATTGAGGTTTTAACACCCCCCCCCCCCCCCCCAACAATTTAGCATTTTTGGCAGATTGTCATCTCTCTAAGTTTTTTTTTCAATTTTCTTAACTGGATAAAACATTGTTTTGACGGTCAATATTATCTTTTTCTCGCTTTGGTGTCACCCCCTAAATGGTGTCAAACTGTACGGACCCCGCACCCCCCCCCCCCCCCGCCTTGTTACGCCACTGGGCCTTGAGGAGAACGTAAATTTGTATATAACCGATGATTTAAGTCAGCTGAATCTATATGTTTAACGGAGTGACCGTTCCTTGCAAACAAAAACGCTTACAAGTAATAGTCACCAAAATAAAAAGTAAAAATGTTACTTCCAAGTTTTTTGTAACTATTTTTGTCCCACTCATTAAAGACTATATTACAATCTTTGTAATATAAGGTACGGAGGTAGGACCTATAGTTAAATAGTTAAATACTATATAATAAAATATTAATAAACTCATTGCACGTTGAATTTAATAAATAAAATAAAAGAACATAAAAAAATAAAAAAAATGAAAAATAAAAAACCGTTTTGTGTTCCTCCCATAGGTGTTGTGAGCTGGGGTATCGGCTGCGCCGAAGCTGGAAAACCCGGAGTGTACGCTGACGTAGTTGCACTGAAGGATTGGATCAACGGCATCATCAATCGCTAATAACATCACTTCCGTTTCGGGCTACACATATAATAAAAAATATCTCACAGGTTTTGCATTGTTTTTGTTTAATGTATGTATATTTGATTAAATAAAAAAAAAATTAGAATGCTAGTAAGTTCGGACTTTTAAAACTACTAATACAGAATTTACGGCAAAAGTTTGTAAAAACAATGCGTCAGCCGGGAATCGAACCCGGATCGACTGCTTGGAAGGCAACCATGCTAACCTTTACACCACCGACGCTGTGTCAAGTGTTTTCTTCGTTTTGTTATCTTGCGGGCAGAATCTTCTTTCGGGAGTTATCCTACCTTTCACGGCATAACAGACGCCATTTTGGCAACTATTTTTAGAAGCAGAAGCGAAATGCTTTTGAACTACCGTATACAATATAAATAATACACTCATTTTAGATAAGACTGCTACCTATAAATTGGGCAAATCAAAAAAGATATTTTAAATTACGACTTACACTGGTAAAATAAATGAAACTTTTTGGTAGTTATAGAATTTTAAAAAAAAGCTAGATAGGCCTATATAAATTATTATAAATTACTACTACTACTGTTGAGAAGCTAGATCTACCTCCAGAGCCGGCGTTAGGGGTGCGCGGGGCCTATGGCCAACAATCCGCGCGGGGCCTTATATTTTTTCATTGGTGTCTAAAACATGTACAGTGAGGCGTTTTTTTTTCTCTTCAACGCGAATTAATATTTATAACGATATATATGGTATTTTTAAGCTGTTTATCAATGTCGTATTAACATTAAGACACTGATTAACAAATAATTTGTTTACTTAGAAGTGCTTTTGAAATGTTGCTTGTTTCTGTTAAGGCTTTTTGTTTGAAAAGTAAAAAATAAAACAGATATAAGTTTGAGACACGCATTAAAGAGACGATGAACGTCAGCTTCAAACCTGATTTTTTTTACATTAAATGTTTATTTATGAAAATCTTACCAGTACGTTCACAAACGAAGATCTACTTTTCTTGCCTTTCGTGAGGAAAATTCCATGATTATATCATCATAGTCCAAAAAGGAGGCTATGTCTTTTTCTATTGACAGAATCGACAGGCCGCAGAGCCTGTCTTGGGACATCGTTGATCTCAAATAGTTCTTGATCAACTTCAGTTTGGAGAAACTTCTTTGGCGCTTGCCACTGTGACTGGAACTGTTAGCAAGATTCTGTAGGCGATCGCCGTATTGGGAAAGGAATCCCGAATACTCCAAATGTACTGAAGGCACTGTTTGGCTGACTTAATACCTTCGTGCACTTTGAAGCAACGTTAAATCGGTCCACAGTGGCAGGTGATAGTATCGATATTTTCTCAATTTATTGTGTGTTTACAGGGGCATTCAAAGTGTGTGGATGCCGGGGAAAATAGCAAAACATTTATAGATTTCGGAATAAGCTCGAATCGTGAAAAACACTGTTTACAGCTATACATATCCAAATGAAATGACTCTCAAATGTAATCACGGACGCTCAGTAAGGTGGAACACTGGTGTGGGGGGGGGGGGTGACAGTTGGTGGGGTGAGGTGAAGCCCGTGAAGGATAACTGTACATTTAAATCTATGGGATGCCAAACCCTAAAAAAAAATCAGTTCGGGTACTACGTTACTGGATCTCTGACCGCAGCCATTCAAGAGAAGGTGCGTGTTTATAGAGCGTCCGCGTATTACATTACAGATTAAGACCGCGTTCTCACAAGAGAAGGTCCGTGTCTATAATTAGAAAGTGAACCATGTGACAGCCAGCGTCATGTTATTTATGAGTTTCGCGATGGCATGCTCGGGCTGCCGGTAATTTAGACGTTTTAGAAATCAGGAGAATCAAACAGTATAGACTTTATAATTTGTTTAGTGTGCCTACACTATTTTAAAACAAGAATCACTTTGGCCTTAACTATTATACTGAATATCCCTACACAGAGGCGTAGTGAGGAGGGGGGGGGGGTGCGGATCGCACCGGGTGACACCATTTAGGGGGGTGACACCAAGGCAAAAAAATAGCAAAATATATAGAGAAAAACTTGAGGGGGGGGGGGTGCAAATCGAAAGTTTGAGGTGGAAGGGGGAGGGGGTGCAAATCGAAAGTTTGAGGAGGGGGGGATGCAAATCGGAAATTTGAAAGTTTTTTCCCGGGAAGGGTCGCTACCCTTCTGGGGGGGGGGGGGGGGAAATGACACCATTAAGTGCCGCACCGGGTGACACCCGACTTCGCTACGCCACTGTCCCTACAATTAATTAAAATAAACATGTGCTTAATCACTTTACGAATACCGTTAAAGTTTACCAAAAAGAAAATGGACATAATTACTGTATAAATGCCCTTCAAAAATATAAAAATAAGTACAAGTATAATGTATTTAAAGATGACCTGACAATATATAAAATAAATATGAACATAATTACTGTATGGATGCCTATCAAACGTATCGTGGTGAATATGCATAATTACACAAAAGATGCCCATACAGTGTATAAATTATGATTTTAGGGATAAATACTCTGGATTTCCGGGGCATGTCCCCATCCGCTCTCTCCCCCCCCCCTCCCCCTCTGCAAGCCATCATCAGGTCACTGACTGTTTACTACAGGCACCACCGCCTGCTCACTAAAAAAAAACGTCTTCAACGGTCCGCAAACAATAGGGTATCTTTTACGTTTTTCCCGATTTTACCTCCCATGTCAGGTCGGGGGCTAATTCGCGACCGCCATCTCCAGTCACCTCAGGACAATAGCGAGTCGACCGTGTCAGCGATGTGTGACACTAATGTCTTTCTTTAGAATAACGGTCTGTCCTAGTCCATGTAGAGGATAACTCACTAACATCAGCCTTGGCCTCAGTTTTAACATACAGCAATTTCGGCCATTTAGTTGGGGTTTTTTTTAAAATTTAATTCAGCAAAGATTATTTAAGTTTACAAACTAATTTAGGCAACAATGGCGTTGCTGAAGCGCGGGGCCCCTTCAAGCGCGGGGCCTAGGGCGACCGCCCCGTTTGCCACCCCCTAACGCCGGCTCTGTCTACCTCTTGCACATTTGGGATATAGATCTACTGGCTAATAATCTTTATAAGTAAATAAACCTGTTTTATTTTATTTTTTGTAAACAGCCTGTTGATAATTTCAGTCGTCTCACGTTGTACTAGTTAGACACTTTTTTCCGGGAAGATAAAAATAGTGTTTAAAAATATATATTTTAGTTTACTTGGCCCTTGTAGGTATAGTTACAGATCTAGTAAAACTGTGATGGCGTGGTCGAATGGTAGAGGGTTCGGATCTGGGTTATGACTAGTGACTGACCACACCCTCCCTTCATTATGCCGAGATGAAGAAACATAAGAACTCTACATCATCTGCCCAATGGATCGCTAGGATGAAAAGAAAACAAATCACAACCATTGACACCACTGTCTATGGGTACAGGTACACTAGACCTAAGTCCTCGCTGTCTATGGGTACAGGTACACTAGACCTAAGTCCTTTCTATATAAAGGTGTTTTGTATAGTTTCTTTTTCGTGAGCTGAGTTTCTTTTAGGCATCTCTTCAGGTGAGATGGGGAAGAGTCCTCTGGAAGAAGGAAATAGAATTTATATTGAAAAAAATATTTTTACAAAAGTCCGCCCCCTCCCCTCCCGGAAAATTTAGTCCGTCTCCCCCCCCCCCCAAAGTCTGAAAGAAATACTTCTCGTGTGACGAGTTAAATGTTTTATCCTGTCCCTAGCCACAATTCCTTGGCCAGAGATAGACAGCCCCCCCCCCCCCATAATAGCTGGGGGTGACCCAGTGATGAGTACCCAGAACAGGACTTTAAATCGATTCTTTCACGTTAATAATTTGTGCTGTTCGACCCGAACACTTGAATTATCTGCCTAGTAGTAAGCCTTAGATCTAAATACTAATACGTATTTTGGTGTCGGCCTATTTTATAATTAAAAAATGTACACCTGTTCGTTTTGAACCATATTGGAACCTTTTCCATTTGAACCGAATTTTTACAAATTATATTCCATTTCACGAGACCCACAACTTATAAACTAAGTCATAGGACACCCCACAAACTAGCCAATAATCGAGGTCATGTGACCTCAGATATTATAATCAAAGTCAAAGGACCCAACAATCATTATCTAATCCAAGCCATAGGACCCCACAAATTACATAATAATCCACTTCATAAGACCTCAGATATAATAATCCACATCATAGGTCCCCATATATAATAATCCAGTTCATAGGACTTCAGACATAGATCTATATCCTCACTAATTTGATCCAGTTTATAGGACCCTACAAATCATACTTTAGGGCCCACAAATTAGAATCCAGATCAAATGAAACATAAAAAAAAACAACCACCACAGTGTGTTCAGTTATTTAATCAGCAATAATAAATGTAATTGGTCGGCAATATTCTTCTATGAAATCAATGGACCACATTGTGTTGGCTATAATTACAGTTTGCATGAGGACAGTGAGAGTAAATAAATAAAATGATGGTTTAGTCACGTGACACCTTTTATTTCATGAAAGACAACTCTTATGTATTTTTTGGGTAAAACAATGATTGTTGTTTTCTCAACTATTTCAGATTCTTGCTAGAATAATGCCTTCCTAAATGTTTTAAGAACGTTTTTATTACATTACTTCACTTAATCCTGCGATTTTATAGGCTCTACTTTACACAAGTTTGAAGAGAGTTGAAAAATATTAAATAAAGGGTTGGCTAAAAATGTGGAATATGGATTTATTCATGTTCATGACATGTTTGGGGGGGGGGGGGGGTCATCCATAAATGATGTCACGTTTTTCTTGAAGATTATTATCATCCTCCCCCAAACAGTCCCCATTGTCAAACATTGTCACAAAATTACCTGTTTATTTTTATTTAAAAACATCGATTGCTTTCTAAAATATTTTTAGAGTTCAGTCAATTTGAAAATATTTATCGATTTCTAATATAATTTATTAAAAAAAAATAGCCATTAAAAAGCGAAATAAGGGTTAAAATTCAGTTTCTGATATTACTTTTTAAACTGTAAAAGAGTGTAATGGCACTTTCTGAACACCCAACACCCCCCTCGTCATATATCGTCACAAAATTCACCCCCCCACCACGCCCACGTGTGTGACATTCTTTATGGGCGACCCCTTTAATATAACAAAGAAGTTAAATATTTAACTAAATGGATTGTAACAATATGTCATTGATGAATATTTGTCAAAGGTTGCCTAAACAAAAGAGAATCTGTATATGTAGGCTGTGTGATTATATATATATATATATATATATATATATATATATATATATATATATATATATATATATATATATATATATATATATATATATATATATATATATATTATAATCGCTTCCTTGAATTATTATTACTGGAAGAAAAGACTACGTATCTGACTTGACTTTTCAGTTTTTAATAGACTCGCTTTAGAGAAATTTTGATCTAGAACTTGTATCTCTTTGGTACTTTTTCATGACGTTTTTTGTTTGACTATATCAGCCAGATTTTCCTTTTCTTTTTCAACTATCTGATTGGCGATTAAAAATACACTAACATTGCACGTGACTTCCCGTAACCTACTTTCCACAACACGGCTTATCACAGCAAAAAAAAATCTCATCTTGAATGGTTTAAAAAAAAAATCAACATTTGCATCATGCTCGACATTTTGATCACAACAATTTTTTTTTATAATAAAAGGTTAGGTATTTTTAAATACAATATAAACAATGTTTATCGTAAACATATGATTAAAAAAAATTAAATGCATTTGCCAACAATTAAAAATATGTTACAGACTAATTAACATTATAGAGTAAATAGGTTAAGTGCTATAAATAGTGAACACGGCATAAAGCTGAATATCTACACATATATTATTAAACAAGTTATATGTAAACAAGAACTAATAATTTAAAATGTAATAGATTCCTGTACTGCCTTTTTATTTGGAGGTGAAAAAAAAAACACCTGTTTAAGACAGGGAAGGGAATGTTCTAATTGTTCTTCAGTGCGGTAGCCAACGGTAGACTTGTTTTTATGACAAGTTCAACACTTTCTTTTTGATAAATTCACGAAGGAAGTTGGTTACTTCTAATAGTGCTTACTGGTGGAGGAAGCGTAGACGAGATCCATTCAAAATTCTTCTTTTAATTATTTCCGCGATCGTACACAAACCGTACAGCAAAAAAAAAAAAAAAATTAAACATAATAATTGGAGATAGATTTTAGACCCCCCCCCCCCCTATAGGGCTGGTAATTAGGTCACCAACCAGTTCTACGGCTCAATAAAACCTACATGAGCCATAGAACTGGTTGGTGACCTACTTACCAGCCCTATACCCAAGATAAAGCTGTATAACATTGCTAGAGACCATACCCGTTCTTATTATAATTTTTTAAACGTACAACCTCACTACTGTATAAACAACGACACCATTAATTACTTAACAATATTAGTTTTTTTTTCAGAAATAGATAATCGAAATCACATAGTTGTGGAGATTTTCATTCTAAAGAGTTTTAAAGCCTTTCATTAAGATAGATGTAAATCAGTGTAAGTTATTGTTCTTGACGTGTCAATTAAATTCTAAACAGCAGAAATTCTACTAAAATTCTACAGCCTTGCTCTACATCCCCGCTCAACTTACGAGACAAACTTAGAATTACTAAACCATGAACAAACTCCTTCGCATTATATTATGAGTATACTATTCTGTCTCTATGATAACGTACTTTGTTTATTCGTTTACTTTGTAAATCTGATTTTATACAATGACATTACAAGCAAGAGTCGCTGCCAATCGGCGTTATGGCTCTACATTAAATATATATATATATATATATATATATATATATATATATATATATATATATATATATATATATATATATATATATATAATATGTTCCTTTCTTATCTACACTCGACTCTGCACTAAGCTAATGAAGAAAAATTTCAAACATGCAGATAGTAGTAACACGAAAGTAACACAACCCGGAATAGCGATAAGGACATGAAGGCTAGACTGTCCGCTTGGTTGTGGTAGTGGTTATTTCCCTTGCACCCGGGATTACGTCCCCTGCTTTCATTGCGTTGCATGGTAATGGAATGTGCAAGTATGTAAAAAGTGGTGTGAACATCGTCAAAAATAAATCAATCATTGCAGCATTTTATTTGTGTTAAATAATGGAGTCATAATAATTTTAAAAAAGCAAAATTCATAAATTATTTATTAGTTATTTTTTTAATAAAAAACAATAGCAGTAGTTTTCTTACTTCAACTATGTTTGTTATTTAAAAGTGTACATTAAAAAAAAAGGTGCATAGATTTCTACGGAATAAAATATTTGATTAATTTTGTATTTTTTAAATTCTACTTTTTTTTTGTAAAAAGAATATGTCGTGCAATCGTGCAGGATTTGTCTGTATAAATAAGGCGCTTTTTTTTAATATTAAAAATAAGATAAGAATTTTTTAAAGATAGACAAATCTAGTGGTTTAACAATAAGAAAATAGGTAAGTAAGTAAATTGGAATATGTCTGGATTTAATGTGAATTGATGTTCAGTCGATGAACTAAAATGGAAGTCGAGCTAAATTGAAGATGAGCTTAAATGGAAGATGAGCTAATACAATTGGACCTCATGAGATAAAAAAATATCTACATAATTAACATTTGATTAGGTTAGTAGCGTAAATGAGATGAAAAATGAGAATAAAAATAGCTGAATGCTTTGGATGTAGACTCCTACCAAGGCAGTTAGCTAGTCTAATTTTTTGTTTGTCATTAACCCTTGATCCTAACAATATTATAGTTTTTACTTTAACAGACTCGATTATAAGACTAGATAATACATTTACTTTTAATATAAATTAAGGGGTTAGGCTTCAGAAAAAAAAACTTCTTAAATAATAAGCTTTACTTATTTATTTGTGTGTATCTAAGTTAGGGTACTTAATAGAAAATATTTGCATGCATCAAGGACTTTTTTTTGGAAGTCTGGTTGCCATGACAACGGCGGCCATCTTTAAAAAAAACAACAGCCTTTTGTTGTGGTCCGAATTAAAATTAATGCTAAATTTAATGGTATTTCATCATACACAATTTTGAAATTTTTTTTGTCGAGTGTTTTTTGTTAAAAAAAATTAGCTAGTTGATTCTATTAGAGTTGGTTGAAGAAGGATCAATGATTTTATGATCAATATATATGTTAGCTTTTTTAACCATATATTAAGGAGGTCCCTAATGCATGCACATATTTCCCCATAAATACCTTAACTTAAATACACATAAATAACTAAAAAAAGGCTTATTAATTAAAAATAAATTTTCCCCGTTTTTTTTTCTTTTTGGGGAGCCTACCCCATTAGTAGTTTTAACAAAAAAATTTTTTTTTTTAAATTCTGTATTTTTAAATACATTTTTAATATTTCCAGCCAGTTGCTTTAGGCACTAAAAAATATTGAAATGCATTGTAAACCTATTAAAAAAAAATACAAAACAACTGCACTATACGTTATATATCAGAGTTCTACTTCTAGCATTAAAAGAGTGTGAGTACTGTAACGAAGGACCCGGTGCTAGTTTTGTTCGTGTCATGCATTGATTTAGTTATGGGAGTATAAAGAGGATGAAATAAAAAAAATACATAATCACAGATGAGGCAGGAATGCATTTGTTTTAAAATATTGGTCCGATGCTCATTGTTCATCTATGTGTATTTTAAAACATATTAACATTTGTTTATTCTAAACTATTTACATTCTTCAACAAACGCTGTAACAGAATCGAGGAGGACTTCAGGTTCAATGCATTGGAAATTGTACAAAATTTACGACGCGGATGTCCGCTTTCATAAAATGTCAAGGTCACCGTCTTCTAGAGAGGTGACCTCCTCCCCGTCCTCTGGAACGTCGACCTGCACTGACCCGTGGACCCTTCCTGGCACCGGTTCCGGCGTTCCGGTCGACTGTTTCCGGCTTTCGTTGCTGCTGTTCGAGGATTTAGAGGATCTTCTCGAAGATTTCTTTCCGGTGCCTTTTCGTTTGGTGTCTTTTTGGGAAACCCCGAGGCCTTTGGGCGGGGAAGGTCTAGACTGGCGAGCCGGCTGAGGCTCGTCAGGGGCGGCTTCGGTGCTGATGTTCATGGGGGTGATGTCTCTAGCAGTGACGATGGGATCTTCGGGATCCTCGTTGCGGGGGAAGGAGGAGACCGAGTTCTTCGGGGACTGATCCCCGCTGTTGGAACTGGTGACGTTGGTTGGGGAGTTGAACTTTGAACTGGCGTAGGTAGATACTGACGACGACGGGGTGGTGGCGGGGGAGAAGAACCTCAACACCTCCGAGATGTGTTCATCAATGCGGTTCAATTTCTGCCGGAGACCTTCGATTTCTTCTTTGATTTCTAAACGGATGTCGTATAGTGACGTCAGCATGTGCTGCTCCGCAGCAGTCAGTCCTACGGAGTAACCGGCAGCGGTTGCGGTAACCGCGGTCATTTCAGCTGATTGGTTGGTGCCGTTGCTGCTGATGCTGGAGGTTTCCCGCGTGAGGTTATTGACGGTGTTGATGTTGAGGGTGGTGTGCAGCGTTTGGTGCGCAACTTCCGCTCTCGCCGGGTCCTCGACGATTTGGTCTAGTTTATTGCTACTGCGAAGAATCCCGCTATCAGCGGAGTCAGTTTTCTTCATGTTTGTCCTTAGCTCATCTTCAGGCGACTCCTCTATAGGTTCTTGCTGTTTGCTTAAAAAACGACCCCATTTCCCCACAGGTTTAGTTTGCGCTTTCGTAGCCTCAACAGGTTTAGCTTCTACCTTAGGCGACAAATCGTTCAAAGGAATCGCCTTTTCACCCACAATTCCTTTCGACTCGGAGTCCGACGAACTACTTCCGCTTGTCGCTCCGGATAAAAATTTACCCCACCGGGACGTCCCGCCGCCTAGCCGGGGCGCGGGTTTATTCGCAGACTGATCCGGGTTTTCGGACACCGTAATGATGCGGGTCCCGCTGTGTGGCCGGTCCTGCTGTGGGGTCTCCTCTTCGGGGGCCGTGGACCCCGCGCTCCCGCCGCCTCGCTCAACGTCGTGCGAGTTTTGTTTAACGTCGTGTTTGGAGTCACTGATCTTCCGGAAGCGTGAGATGAGTTTCCGCACGGGGTGGTCGTTGGCGAGATCCAGGGGCGGGTCGTTCTTGCGCTTCTCGGCGAGTTCTCTCTCTTTCTTCACGTCTGCGACTTTGCGGAATATCAACTGAAGAAAAATAATTCAATACTATTTCAATACACAGAACGGTTTTGACAACTTGAAATTTTATAATAAAATTGTTTACAGTCGAACTGTAAGATCAGATGGGTAAAAACATTTAACAATCATAGGCAGATTTAAGGGGTGACTTTAAGTAATGGAGCTTAGCCCACCCATTCGGTTCTCCCACAATTTGAAAAAAAAAAATTAAGCCCATCAAAAGTTAAATAAATGTTGCTTAATTGTGACTTTTATGATATTTTACAAATTTCAATTCTAAATTGGTGGATCTTAGGAGAGGCTTGTAGGTCTAGCCTTCCCCTAACACACACACAAACAAAACCACAAAGACAATGCTAGATCCATTGTTGTTAACAATTTTTCTAATTAAGACACTTTGAAATCTTGGGTTTCATCCTAACTATACCATAATAATAGAATGTAATGTTTTTGAGACAAAAAATTAAATAGGTTTCACCAAGAGATTAAATACTCTTTATTATCATCCATCCAGACATCTTCTTCATCCTCCCAAAATTCTACCATCGGTATCATCGTCTACATTGTCACCATCTTTACCACTTTCACCGCCATCACAAACATCATCCTTATCAACACACTCATCATCATACTAGCGACCATTTCTACCACAACCGCCCAGTCACCATCACCACCACCACTTTCAATAACCAACACCTACAACACCATCCTACAACCTCCACCCCTTACCACCAATAACAGTCACCATCTCCAGCACCACCACCACCACGTCCACCACCACAGAAACTACATCTATCTTTACCACCACCTCCACCAAATCCAACAATATCCACCTTTGCCACCACCACCACCGCAGTCACCACCTCAACCACTCTACTACCTCCAAACGTCCCTACCACCACCACCAACCACCAACTCTTCCACCACCACTGTCACCACCACCACCACCACATCTACCACCCTGCTACCTCCAAAATAAGTCCCCACCATCACCACCAATCACCATCTCTTCCACCACCACCACCACAGTCACCACATCCACCACCAGCTTCAAAAGCACCCCCCTCCCACCAACACATCCCCACTCCACACCTGAGCCCACCTACCCTGTGCCTCAGGTTGTAGGTGAGCGTCAAATTCCTGGCAAACGAGTTGGCGAAGGCGTGGTAAAAATCTAAGACTTCCAGCAGACGATCCCTCTTGATGGCGTGGAGATCACAGTAGGTCAGCGCTCGGACATTGGCCGTAGATTGACCAATAGCCGGCTCTTTCCAAAAATTATCACCGAAAACATCGCCCTTGCCTATTTTTTTGAGAAATAAAACATACAGAGTTATAAAATACAAATATTTTATATTCTGAAGCGTAAATTACAAATTTTAAAAACGTGACAAAAAGAGTGGCAAAAAAACCCAACAAAAAATAAAAACAACCGAACGTTCCATTGAACATTGATATCAGATTATATAAAATCAGTATACAGTATTTAGCAAACAAAGCGGTTTTATCATCTTTTATGGCTACTCCTCATAAAGGTCTAATGACCGAGTCATTTCTCATCTATTTAGCCTCATGAGAAGACGCAATATACTGACACAGAAAAGGCATACAAAAAATTACACGATGGATTGATCAAGCGAGAATGACGTTTGGGATGTTTGAATAACGAGGCCACAACTAAAGATGAAATTTTAGGATACAACTTGTTCGGAAAGTCTTGTCAAGGTCCTACGATTTATGGAGGTCAATAGAGGTCAATAGAGATCAGTGGAGGTCAAGTGTAGCCACGACCCCAGGGTCCATAGAGGTCAATAAAAAATGTTGGCCTTAGTTCCATGGCCCATAGAGGTCCATGAAAAATATAGTTACGACCCTAGGGTCTAAAGAGGTGAAGAAAAAAGTTCAGTTAGGAACCTAGGTCCATAGAGGTCAATGAAAAATGTAACGAGGACCCCAGGGGTCAGGAAAAAGTTCAGTTAGGAACCTGGGGTCCGTAGAGATTAATGAAAATGAAGCTACGACTCTAGGGTCCATAGAGGTCAATGGAAAACGTAACGAGGACCCCGAGGGTCAATTGAGGTCGACATTAGCGTAACCTGGACCTTAGGTCAATGAAAAGTGTAGTCAGGACCTTACGTTTCATAGAGGTCAATGAAAAGTGTAGTCAGGACCTTACGTTTCATAGAGGTCAATGAAAACTGTAGTCAGGACCTTACGTTTCATAGAGGTCAATGAAAAGTGTAGTCAGGACCTTACGTTTCATAGAGGTCAATGAAAAGTGTAGTCAGGACCTTACGTTTCATAGAGGTCAATGAAAACTGTAGTCAGGACCTTACGTTTCA
Organism: Physella acuta; assembly: GCF_028476545.2. NCBI lineage: Eukaryota > Metazoa > Mollusca > Gastropoda > Physidae > Physella > Physella acuta. Next base: position 123,174 of record NW_026732774.1, read on the forward strand.
TAGAGGTCAATGAAAAGTGTAGTCAGGACCTTACGTTTCATAGAGGTCAATGAAAAGTGTAGTCAGGACCTTACGTTTCTTAGAGGTCAATGAAAAGTGTAGTCAGGACCTTACGTTTCATAGAGGTCAATGAAAAGTGTAGTCAGGACCTTACGTTTCATAGAGGTCAATGAAAAGTGTAGTCAGGACCTTATGTTTCATAGAGGTCAATGAAAAGTGTAGTCAGGACCTGTTTCATAGAGGTCAATGAAAAGTGTAGTCAGGACCTGTTTCATAGAGGTCAATGAAAAGTGTAGTCAGGACCTTATGTTTCATAGAGGTCAATGAAAAGTGTAGTCAGGACCTTACGTTTCATAGAGGTCAATGAAAAGTGTAGTCAGGACCTTACGTTTCATAGAGGTCAATGAAAAGTGTAGTCAGGACCTTATGTTTCATAGAGGTCAATGAAAAGTATAGTCAGGACCTTACGTTTCATAGAGGTCAATGAAAAGTGTAGTCAGGACCTTATGTTTCATAGAGGTCAATAAAAATTGTAGTCAGGACCTTATATAGATTACGGAGGAAATATAATCCGAATATAATCAAGAGAGAAAAACATTTAGAAAGCAATTTTTAAAAAAATCATACGAGACATTAATTTTGACAGATGCCACATGATTGAAACAAAAAAAATTAGTTAATTTATTAGGCGAACTGGACATGTGAAGACGTCATAGCAATTAGACTCAGACATCATTGCAGACGGAGCTATCGCGGACTTGTTTTTTTTTTGCACGTCCCTCGGTAATACACGTCTCCATCTATTTAATGTGTCATTGATAATTTAAAACCGCAGCTAATTTAGAAGGGAAGCTGAATTTGTTTTGTTTTTGTTTTGGTTTGTTTTTTTAAAGGGCCGGGGAAAAAAATAATCAGATTGCAATTAATAGCCCAGCTAATTAGTTAAGAAATAAATTTCAGCAATATTAATCATCATTAGAAGCAATTTTTATATCCCGTTAAAGAAACTAAGCGGAAGTGGTTTCGGAAATGTTAGCAAAGTTATCAACGTGAAATGGGCGGAAAAGATTGTTGTAACGGCAATACAAAGATTTCTAGGCTTCATCTAGGCAAAGGTACGTAACCAGTCTGGACGGGATCCGAACCCACAATTTCCATTCGACTCTGGCACATATCGCCTGCCAAATGCCAGTTCACTCGTGTAAATATTGCACCAAGCTGACTCCTCACAAAGGATGGAGGCTCGGATCGCACACGGTCGAGGACAATGAATGGAGTTGTCCATAACCTTGACCTCTGACCCCCATGCCGTTGCAGCGTTATATGAAATCTGCCACCTTTAATTCAAACCGATGGAATTTACGAGAGACTCGGTAGATATTTCTAGTAGCCCCATAGGATGGTTTATATTGCTGCATCAATCCTCTTCTTTCTTCTCTTCTACTTCGTTCTAAATTTAGTGTTGAAGGGGATTCCCCCCCCCCCCCCATCCCACCCACCCAACACAATTAGTATTGCGTGTCAACTAGTCATGCACCATATAGACAGTTGACTCCAATTTTCAGTCTGTTTCTATTCTTCTGTATTTTCTTCCATAGCCTTTGTCCAACCAAGAACAAACTACAAGGCAGCAGTTGTTTAATTTTGGAGTTGTCTCTCCTGGAAGAGTTGCTGTCCCCAGCTATCCAGCCTCATCTGCACTACTATTCGAAATCGAGACTTTTCGGTTTAGCAACAATGAGTTTTACCTACTCGACCTTAGTAATAGGCAAAGATCTGAGATGATCTCTTTGTACTCGAGCATGTAAATAGATAAAACGTCTTGTTAAAGAGTGAGACACAGGGCCTACTTCTGTTGGGTCTTAGCTTGTGTTGAACATAAAGGAAACTGGCTTTATTGCTTCGAGAAACTCAAGCTCACCTGTATCTGTTATCAAACTATAAGACCATAAACATACCTGGCTACCACCCACTCAAATACCCCCCCTTCCCAACAACTGCCATGAAGCGCATGCCGCCATTTCTAAACATGACAGCTTTTTATTTGATTAAAGTGCATTAACTTGGAGCTGTCGAGCCATAAAAATGTAATTAAAATAGTTAAATTGACAATTTAATTAAAAATCGATGGACCGTGAATGTACGTTCAATCTATAAATTTTGATTGAAATTCTTGAAAAATAAACAAGTACAAAAAAAATTAATCATAAATATAATCAAAATCACTGAACCGTAAATTTATTTAATATAATTGAACCGTAAGCTTTTTATAAATCACTTAACCGTAAATCTATTTAAAATCATTAAACTGTAAATTTGTTTACAGTCATTAAACCGTAAACCTGTTTAAAATTATTTAACTGTAAACCTGTTTAAATATCATTTAACCGTAAACCTGTTTAAAATAATTAAACCGTAAATTTGTTTACAATCATTAAACCGTAAACCTGTTAAAATCACTGAACCGTAAACTCACTCAAAATAGCCACGACCTCCTCGTCTTGAATGACCTCCAGTGACCCGGACACGACGAAGCAGAGGGCGTCAAGACTCTCCCCCTGGTGGAATATCAAATCCCCAGGGGCGCTGTGGGTCATGTTGAAGTGCATGGCTAGGGCCCTCAGGCAGCCGTCACTGGCCAGACGGAAGGCGGGGTGTTCTAGAAACACTTTCCTGTTCAGGTGTACACAGAGGTCAGCTTTCATGTCTTTTGGGCAGTAGTTTAGCACCTGGATGAGAAGAAACACAACGTATTTAGCACATGAGTAAACAGATACATTTAGCACCTGGATGAGAAGAAATACATCGTATTTAGAACTTTAGAAAACAAATAATAATTTGAACAACTGGATCAGAAGACACAACGTATTTAGCACATGAGAAAACATACATTTAGCACCTGGATCAGAAGAAACACAACGTATTTAGAACATGAGAAACAGATAATACATATAGCACCTGGATCAGAAGAAACACAGCGTATTTAGCACATGAGAAAACAGATAATACATATAGCACCTGGATCAGAAGAAACACAACGTATTTAGAACATGAGAAAACAGATAATACATATAGCACCTGGATCAGAAGAAACACAGCGTATTTAGCACATGAGAAAACAGATAATACATTTAGCACCTTGATCAAAACAAACATAACATATTTAGCACATGAGAAAACAGATAATACATTTAGCACCTTGATCAAAACAAACATAACATATTAAGCATATGAGAAAACAGATAATACATTTAGCACCTTGATCAAAACAAACATAACATATTTAGCATATGAGAAAACAGATAATACATTTAGCACCTTGATCAAAACAAACACAACGTATTTAGCACATGATAAAACAGATAATACATTTAGCACCTTGATCAAAACAAACACAACGTATTTAGCACATGATAAAACAGATAATACATTTAGCACCTTGATCAAAACAAACACAACGTATTTAGCACATGATAAAACAGATAATACATTTAGCACCTTGATCAAAACAAACACAACGTATTTAGCACATGATAAAACAGATAATACATTTAGCACCTTGATCAAAACAAACACAACGTATTTAGCACATGATAAAACAGATAATACATTTAGCACCTTGATCAAAACAAAGACAACGTATTTAGCACATGATAAAACAGATAATACATTTAGCACCTTGATCAAAACAAAGACAACGTATTTAGCACATGATAAAACAGATAATACATTTAGCACCTTGATCAAAACAAACACAACGTATTTAGCACATGATAAAACAGATAATACATTTAGCACCTTGATCAAAACAAAGACAACGTATTTAGCACATGATAAAACAGATAATACATTTAGCACCTGGATCAGAAGACACAACGTATTTAGTACATGAGAAAACAGCTGATACATTTAGCACCTGGATCAGAAAACAGAACGTATTTAGCACATGAGAAAAGAAATATATTGAAAACCTGAAGGGGGGATGTCATGTTAAGGCGTTAGAGTGCGTGATTGCTATTTCGTAAAGTCCCGCTTTCGGAACTGCCGAGCAGAAAAGGTTTGATAAAGAGGGACATTAACCAATCTAGGAGAGACAACTCTAAAATCAAACAACTGCTGCTTTATAGTATGTTTTTCTTGAATGGACAAAGAGTATGGGGGAAAATCCAGAAAAGCAGATAAAAGTCTTAGTCAACAGGCAATTAATATCATAGGATAAGTTACATGTTGGCATGCAAAACTTAATAGTGTTGAAGAAAATCCCCTTCAAATCCACAATCAAGAACAAAGAAGAAAAAGGAACTCCGGAAGAAAAAAAATAATATACACCACTCCTAATAAAACAACAAACAAAAAACATTTATCACCTGTGAAATAAAAAAGAAATATATTAAAGCATAAATGAAACAGAAGCGTAAAGTTTAATGTTTTGAAGAAAACAAAAAATCTATCTCCTGAATAAATGTATTTACAGGTGTAGGCCCTAAAAATATGTCGAAAAAAGTGCAAAAAATACTCAATCCTTCCAAAAAAGAAAATCTAGAAATCAAAAGTGTTACAAAAATTAAAAAAAAAAAGCTAAATAAATTCTCTCTGAAGAAAAGCTCAAAAACTAAAAACATTTTTAAAAAAAAGTAAAAATCATAATGAAAAAAATATGAAAAAAAAAAATTCGAAAAAAAAAAAATTCAAGATCAGACAAAAAAATGTGACACCTTCATAAAATAAACAACAAGCGAATGTAACACATTTAAAAACAAAAACAATGTCACATTCATTGAACAGCCTGAACATTTGGCAGCAGTTTTCCCATGCTTTTAGCACCTGAACACATTTTTGACACCAATTACCACAAACTCGAAACACAGCGCAACCCGCAAGGTGTCAGAGCAGAGCGTTACACCAGGGCTATTGTGTGGATATAATGTGCTTTAGCACATTCTTCAGGGGCCCCCACACCATTATAACGCTATGCCTTAAATCAAACATGACTTTAATGACGTTACCAGAAAGTTATTTCTACATCGCGGAAAAAAAAACAACAACAGAATTTAAAATGTTTTCATTCATAGAATTTTACAGTTCTGTTTTGTATGCACGATTGAGTGGTAGTGCAGACGATTTCTAAATCGTAAGCCTTGTGTTCAGATCCTTGAATTTTGGAATCTCAGTTCCAGAATCTGAAATAAGAGGACAAGACTGGAGCGAATAAGATGAGAAGAAGTGGCGCTAGGTGGGACACACTGGGAAAGGCTCACTCTATTGTGACACGCCGGGTGCTTGAGTGGAACCCTCAGGGGAGGCGAAAGCGAGGGAACCCAAGACAGACCTGGAGGCGGAGTCTTCTTGAAGTCTACTTGACGAACTGAAGACAGTAGGAATGTATTGAAAGACTGCAAAATCAACAGCCGGGGACCGGACAAAATGGAAGCTTATGGTTGAGGAGGTCCTATGCTCCACAGGGAGAAAAGTGGTTTGTTTCATAAGTGTTCAGTTCCCGTGCTCTACCCCCATATGACGTCACAGAGTCCACCAAACATGAATGGGTGCCATCTAACTAAACTAAAGACTTCAGGTTATAGAACTGATCCACATTATCCCTTCACATGACGAGATCACAGAAACAGTGTGACTCTATTAGCATTGAAATCCGAAAATATTAAGTTTACAACTTGAACTAATTTAAAGTTTGGTTATTTTTTTAACAAGAGTTAAAAAAAAAAGAAAGAAAAAAAAACATTATAATTTTGCGAGTTGTATTATTATTCTGATGTGGGTCAGTGGTTTTTAACACGTTTTTATTAACTCAGCTTCGCGTGGATGTGTTTGTTGTTAAAATTGACATCGAAAATTAGCCCACTTCTGATTGCTCTATAGATCTGAAATTTGGCATGCAGGTTACTTTCGCCTAACAATTTCAGATGCAATCATAAAAACTAGCAATTAGAGACCGTAATTAGCTTAATTTAATTACGCCCAAAGGACCATAAAATTGAGGACATGATTTCTAAAGATACCGACAAGACTGGAGGCTTGCTGACACAGTTACTTCGGCCCCAATCGATGTGAGCGCGCTGGCCGTGATCGTATAGTGGTTAGTACTTCGCGTTGTGGCCGCGACAACCCAGGTTCGAATCCTGGTCGCTCAAGATTTTTTTAGTCCGTGTATTTATAAACACTTAGTCAATTCATACTTAATCAAGTCATTAGATAAAGTAGAAAATAAACTATATAAAAAACTTTTTTTAAAAACCACGTTTTTCATGTGTAGCAACGGACTAAAAAGGAGAAAATAAAATACTTAAAAAAAACTTTTTAAAAAACCACGTTTTTCTTGTGGACTAAAAAGTAGAAAATAACTATTTACATACATTTGATGACAAAAAACGTGGGTCGGGCAGATGGGTCGGGAAATTTGATGGTGAACGTACCCACGTTTTTTGTCATCAAATGTATGTAAATAGTTATTTTCTACTTTTTAGTCCACAAGAAAAACGTGGTTTTTTAAAAAGTTTTTTTTAAGTATTTTATGTAAGTTGATCTGAACGTACTCTTGACATGAAATAAGGAGTAAAAGTTCACAGACATAGATCTTCATGACATGAACTGGAAAGTTTTAATGGGTTGATATGTATACTTGACCTGGTCCATACAATTATATTGTGAAGGATTTCTATTTCTATTAAGATAAACATTTATACCACCCCCCTCCCCATTAAATAAATTATTCTGAAATCGAATAAAAAATGGAAAGAGCAAACAATTCACTGAAAGCGACAGTTATGTCCCTTGGGTAGGGCCGTTTGACGTCAGCAAGTTCTCATTTCCAATAGTACATTTTAGACTTTAAAAATAATTCCCTTTTTAATTGGGTATCTCAAGCTTCAATACCCTAGGTAGTGTCTGCCAGTGGCGTAGGCAGGGGGGGGGGGGCTAGGGGGGATCATAACCCCCCCCCCATAGACCCCTCGGTATATATATATACAAAGTATGAGGGGGGTGTAAATCTAAAGTTTGAGGGGGGGGTGCAAATCGAAAGTTTGAGGGGGGGGTGGAAATAAAAAGTTTGAGGGGGAGGTGCAAATCGAAAGTTTGTCCCCGGGTAAAAATTGGACCCCCCCCCCCTTGAGACGATCATGGCTACGCCACTGGTGTCTACTATCTACTTAATAATTTATTTGTCAAAATATCAATTGACTAATGACTGGATCACAAGACTGGGATGAAATAGCCAAAGACAAGGGAGGGAGAAAGTAGGTCTAAATGCCCAAAGCAGGTGTGGAAAAGTCCGTTTAAATCTCCCGGATTGATTTGATGTATCTCCCTATTCTATGATCGATTTTTATATCAGTTGCAACACTATCTATAAAAGAAGAGGTACTTTTCGATTATGCTTTTTAAAGCTTATAGTGCTTTTAATTAAGTCTGCAAATTTCTATTAACAAAAATATATATTTCTTACTGACAGTACATACGTTAAATTTGTAGCAACAAAAAATCAAAACGCATAATATCGGCGTCAATATGTAGAATGATTGCCTAGTTGAAAGTATTCTGTTCAGCAGTGTGGAGTTTTGAGTTCTGTTTTATCAATTCGAACTAAATCTGACTGCACACAATCACCCGAAATAACAGAAATCTTTTTGGTATCAATCCAATTTTAATTTCAGCATCGTGTTATATTTTTAGTTCGTTGGCTGCAAACAAAAGAAAACAAAATGCAACTAAAACTAACCGCCCTGAATTCGTATTTGCGCGACGTCAATACTTTGATGACGATTCAGTATTCTTTCCAGCTTTCTACCAGTGTTTCTTCCTGATTTTTTTTCCGTGGGGGCGCTTAAAATTTTCGGGGGGACGGGGACGGACTGAAATTCCAGCGAGGGGTGGGGGGCGGACACTGTTAAAACTATATATGTTCTATATAAATTCAGGTTCGTTCGTGGGGGCGGTATACTCTCTTCACGGGGGGGGGGGGGGGAGGGGGGGCTCCAAAGAGATGCCTGTAAGAAACACTGCTTTCTGCTTTCCTGATTAGGAATCTTAACACTTAATATGGAGGCTAGATTAGGTTTAGTGTTAAGGTTGAGTATGTGCAGTACTTGTGAAAAAATATGATGGTTAGTCGAATCGACAATTAAATTTTATTTCAGGTCGGTAACTGTAGCAATTGTTTTCCGGCTGTTTAATGTTAGCTTAGGCCTATACTGTTAAAAATAGTCTTGATTGTAAAGATTATTCAGTCTAACAAAAAATAAGTAAATACATACCTCAGTAAAGACTGCACTATCAAGGAATTATTTTTCGAAAGATGTTTACTCTGATGACATATTCTATTCAAGATGTTAATTAATTTTTGTGGCTGACGTCTAACATTAACATAAATTATTAGACTAAAGCTGACTGTAAATAAGTCATACCTTAGCGGCATTAATAGTTTTAGAAGAGGTTTCTTTTCAGTATCGATTATTTTTAGTTCGCTGACTTCTAATATAAAGATAAAATATTTTGACAAAATCTAACAGCCCACAAATGGCACATTTACAGCGTTAAGGCCTTTAGTGATAGAAGAGTTTTCTTTTAAGTATAGTTTTTTCTTTAGTTGGCTGACTGTTAACATAAACATAATATTTCATCTAAATCTGACTCTAAACAAATCTCACCTTGGCGGCATCAATGGCTTTAGTGATAGAAGAGTTTTCTTTAAACAAAAACTTAACATATCGGATCTAAATCAGACTCTAAACAAAGCCTACCTTGGCGGCATCAATGTCTTTAGTTATAAAAGAGTTTTGTTTGAACAACACACATTTTTAGAACTAAACCTGACTCTAAACAAATCTCACCTTAGCAGCATCAATGCCTTTAGTAATAGAAGAGTTTTCTTCAAACAAAATCACAAATTTGAGAACTAAACCTGACTCTAAACAAATCTCACCTTAGCAGCATCAATGCCTTTAGTAATAGAAGAGTTTTCTTCAAACAAAATCACAAATTTGAGAACTAAATCAGACTCTAAACAAATCTCACCTTAGCAGCATCAATGCCTTTAGTAATAGAAGAGTTTTCTTCAAACAAAATCACAAATTTGAGAACTAAATCAGACTCTAAACAAATCTCACCTTAGCAGCATCAATGCCTTTAGTAATAGAAGAGTTTTCTTCAAACAAAATCACAAATTTGAGAACTAAATCAGACTCTAAACAAATCTCACCTTAGCAGCATCAATGCCTTTAGTAATAGAAGAGTTTTCTTCAAACAAAATCACAAATTTGAGAACTAAATCAGACTCTAAACAAATCTCACCTTAGCAGCATCAATGCCTTTAGTAATAGAAGAGTTTTCTTCAAACAAAATCACAAATTTGAGAACTAAATCAGACTCTAAACAAATCTCACCTTAGCAGCATCAATGCCTTTAGTAATAGAAGAGTTTTCTTCAAACAAAATCACAAATTTGAGAACTAAATCAGACTCTAAACAAATCCCACCTTGGCGGCATCAATGCCTTTAGTAATAGAAGAGTTTTCTTCAAACAAAATCACAAATTTGAGAACTAAATCAGACTCTAAACAAATCTCACCTTGGCGGCATCAATGCCTTTAGTAATAGAAGAGTTTTCTTCAAACAAAATCACAAATTTGAGAACTAAATCTGACTCTAAACAAATCCCACCTTGGCGGCATCAATGCCTTTAGTAATAGAAGAGTTTTCTTCAAACAAAATCACAAATTTGAGAACTAAATCAGACTCTAAACAAATCTCACCTTGGCGGCATCAATGCCTTTAGTGATAGCCCAAGTAGAGACGATGTAGTCCATGACCCTCTCACTCAGCGACTTGGGGACGTCGTGCAGCTTCATGAACTCACGGACACTGTTCAGCATATCGTGGTACCTGGCAAAGCTGGCGTAGAACTGCTGGAAGATGGTGGTCACGTTGCTGAAGATGGTGGCGTACAACAGAGCTGGGGGGGAGGAGGGAGATTTTGTTTTGTTTAAACTGTGGGGTATTGGTAAATTGAGTTATCTTCTTCTTCGTTCTTAATAGGCTTGAAAAATCTATGTAATCATACTAAAAAAAAAATATGGCAAGTGATAAAATTATAGTTACATTGGTAAAATTAGAGCTGTTTGGGAACCATCGATTACACTCATTTTTATATTTTTGTACTGATAATAAGCCGTAGAGAAGCCGTTTGGAATTATTTTTATCAATTGAAATATTTTTAAAAAAAAACGCCCTCAACCACTTCTTTAAGTCAACCGGAGTGACGATGAACGTCACAGTGGCGTAGGCAGGGGGGTTAGGGGGTTAGGGGGTCATAACCCCCCCCCCCCATAGACCCCTCGGAATATAGAAAAAGTATGAGGGGGGGAGGGTGTGAAAATCGAAAGTTTGAGGGGGGGGGGGTGCAAATCGAAAGTTTGAGGGGGGTGTGCAAATCGAAAGTTTGTCCCCGGGTAAAAATTGGAACCCCCCCCCCCCTTGAGACGATCCTGGCTACGCCACTGGAACGTCACAATACTTGTTTTCCATGATAAAATGCATAATAGCGGTCACTAGCCTGTTAGTGTATTTATTTGAAATAATATAACAACCCCTTTCTCCACAAAGCCCTGTAAAATATTCAATTTTTTAGAATAAGATGCTTTCTGGTAACAACCATTTGTAGACAGCTTTTCAAGCAATTTCCTCCACCACAATAAATTATTACGTGTCAATCTGTTATGCGCAAATAGGCCTTTGACTCAGATTTTAGCCTGCTTTTCTTATAGGATTTGCTTTCATTGATTTCATTCAAGAACAAACTACAAGGCAGCAGCTGTTTGATTTTTGAGTTGTCTCTCTTAGAAGAGTGGCTGTCCTCAGCTATCGCGCCTTATCTGTCGGTGGTTCCAACTCGAGACTTTTCGGTTTATCAACCATGAGCTTTACCGACCCGACAACGCAGCCCCCCCCCCGAGTAAATGAAATAAAAGCCCACTTTTCAACCTCTGACTGCTATAAAATTAAACAATTGATCAAAAGCGAGAATCACGATTTGTCAGTTAACAAAAAAAAAATGGCCATAATTTATGATTTAGCAAAAAAAAAAAAAAAAAAAAAAAAAAAATGAATGCAATCCTATTAAAAATCCACAAAATAATTAGGGGAAATGATTATACATTTTATTACGCTATCGTAAAATTAACGCTACATAATTATTTGAGGTAGATAGCAATATTTGTAAAATACATAATTAACCGCTACGTTTTCAAACCGTTGTTTAATTAACCGTAGCAGCACATTCTCCGTTCCTTTAATTTCCATGTTTAAGTTTGGAGTTCAAATAACAAAATCAATATGGTTTTGAAATCGTGATCGAAATTTAAAAAAATTTAAAACCCCGGATGTAACTAAAAATAATCATGACTGTTTACCCATTTTGTACTGGCCCCAAATATAAATTTGCTCAGGGGCGGCTATTCAGGTTTTAGAGAACAGGGAGATAACTCGTGCGTTAAAAAAGGAATAATACAATTACAGGGCAATGGGCGGTTTACAATAGGTTTTGAAATATTAATGAGCGCACTTTGTACACAAATAAAAACAAAACAGTTACACGATGCTGTTGTTATTTTTTCTTAAAATAAAAAAAAAGTTTCTAAAAGTAGAGAGAGAAGGAGATAGAATGAGAGGGAGGGAGAGAGAGAAAAAGAGGGAGAGAGGGAGGGAGAGAGAGAGGGAGAGAGAGAGGGAAAAAGAGGGAGAGAGGGAGGGGGAGAGAGAGACAAAAAGAGGGAGAGAGAAAAAGAGGGATAGAGAGAGAAAAAGAGGGAGAGAGAGGGAGGGAGAGAGAGAGGGAGAGAGAGAGGGAGAGAGAGAGGGAGAGAGAGAGGGAGAGAGAGAGGGAAAAAGAGGGAGAGAGGGAGGGGGAGAGAGAGAGACAAAAAGAGGGAGAGACAGAGAGAGAGAGAGGGGGAGAGAGGGGGAGAAAGAGAAAAAGAGGGGGGGGGGAGAGAGAGAGGGAGAGAGAGATAGATAGAGAGAGAGAGAAAGAGAGAGAGGAAGAGAGAGAGAGTGGGAGGGAGAGAGAGGTAGAGAGAAAAAGAGGGGGAGAGAGAGGGAGGGAGAGAGAGAAAGAGAGGGGGAGAAAGATAGAGAGAGAGAGAGAGAGAGAGAAAGAGAGAGAGAGAGAGGTGTGTAACGTAAAAAAATTGTATTATATTTTTTTACTCTGCGGATGGTTTTTCGTCTGTTATAGTTTTATTGAACAAAATTAAATATCTGCCGTGAAAGGAAAACTGAAATGATCCGACTAATTGGATTTTAATTATTTCTCGAAGCCAATCAAACGTGCGAGATTAACACGACGGGAGATCGAGATCAATAGACTCCAGGTTTTATTTTAAGCTGCCAACAAGTGCTGTCATTGAGCTCAGCGACATGAAAACATCAACAACTACAAGCAAACCTATATTATATGCTAGGTTGATAATTCAAGCATATAGGCCTACTTAACTGCAGCACGCAGTTAATACACACCAGCACAAACTCACACACCATATAGCCCAAAAGCACCTAGCACATCCCAGCTACCACAAGCACGCCGCTTGATTTGACCCTCAACATGCCCTAACACAATTCAACCTCCCTACAAAAACCCAGAACCCTTCCACCCCTAACTTTCCCAACACTAACCCACCCGCCCCTAACCCATCCACCTCTAACCCATACATCCCTAACACCCATCCCAAACACCAATAACCTAACACCCTTAACTCATCCACCCCAAACCCAACACCCCTAACGCAACACCCCTAACTCAACACCCCTAACCCTTCAACTACTAACACATCCACCCCTAACCCATCCACCCCGTACACGGCCTTACCGATCAATACATGCAAACTAACCCCCCACAACAACCACTAACCACAATCTCTTAATCCAACCCACCACAGCCCTTACCAACAACCCGGACACAACGCTCCTCATACATCTCTCATCAACACCCCCCCCCTCCCAAACCAACACCCAGAATCACACTCCCACAAAACACCCACACGCCCACACCACCACCACCGAACATCATCACCCAACACCCTCACACAACACTCTATCCACCCCCCCCCCAGCCCCCCCCCCCCCCCCCCCAAACACCCCCACCCCCACTCACCTCCAGTGATCATCATGAAGACACAAAACAACTTCTCCGCCTGTGTATTGGCCGCGACGTTCCCGACCCTCTGCCCATCACCCCCACCCACCAAACTCCCCTCCCCCCAAACACCTCCCCCACCCCTAACTCACCTCCTGTAATCATCATGAAGACACAAAACAACTTCTCCGCCTGTGTATTGGCCGCCACGTTCCCGAACCCGACCCTCTACCCATCACCCCCACACCTCGCCCCACCCACCAACCCCCCCCCCCTCCCCCCAAACACCTCCCCCACCCCCCCACTCACCTCCTGTGATCATCATGAAGACACAAAACAACTTCTCCGCCTGTGTATTGGCCGCCACGTTCCCGAACCCGACCCCCGTCATACAGGACAGCGTGAAGTACAGGGCAGTCAGGTACCTCATCTCCTTGCTGGGCCCGCCCAGGATGTCGTCGTTGTTGGTGCTGTTGGCGGGACGGAAGGCCTCCTACCAGAGTTCAAAGGTCAATTTTAAAAACCCATTTTCATGTTACATTATCACGCAACATCGTCAACCACATATCACGGGGGAAGTAATCGCTACAATAGCAACCATACTTTTATTAACGTAATTTTTAAATATTTTTAACGTAAAATAGCACAGCATAACAAAACATAGCACATCACCGTAAAGCTAGACAACAGCCAAGAACCCTGTCCAGGATAAGAAATGGGCATACACATATTATCATACCAACACGATGCTTTAACAACTTTTTTTTAAAAAGTGTTTTCTGGTAGCAAATATTTGTGATACTTAATGAAAAGATCTACATTTATCCTAAGACCTTATATTATTAAAACAAGCCACATTTATTCACTAAAAGAGCCTCATTTATTTAAAGAGCCACATTTATTTACATGAAAAGCCTCATTTATTTATACAACCAGCCCTATGCCTCGTTATAATCTTCTCCCGTTCGTGCCCAAGACACACGAGGCAGGTGAAGTAGAGTTCATCTGTTTCAATGACATCGGCATTTGAAAAAAATAGTGAGATCAGCACTATGCCCAGCCGACTTTGCTTTCCCTATGTGAATTAGGTACCCATCAGCGCTAGGTGGACTCATTGACGTTGTTTTGACTTGAACCCAGAAACCCTATGCTTATTGTTGTGAATGAGATCTCACATCACAACAATAGGGCTGGTAAGTAGGTCACCAACCAGTTCTACGGTTCGATAAAAACTGCATGAGCCATTTAACTGGTTGGTGACCTACTTACCAGCCCTATTATGCTATGTATTACCTTGGTGACTTTGGCCAAGTCGGGCAGCCAGCCGTACCCTACATCACTGACAAGGTCGGCCCAACCAATGTTGTACCAGATACAGGCGAACCAATGGGCGAAGAGGATGAAGACCAGGATGAGAAGGACCAACATGGCGGCGCCGTACTCCAGGTAGTGGTCCAGTTTTCTGACCACCCGGCCCAGGCGTAGGAGCCGCACCACCTTGAGGGCGCTGAATAACGTGCTGATGCCCTGGTGAGGTAAATATTATTATAAAGATATTATAAATATAAAGATGGCGTAACTAGGGTGTGATGTTGGCGGAATGGGGCTTCGAGACCAGGTAGTGGTCCAATTTTCTGACCACCCGGCCCCAGTTGTAGGAGCCGAACCACCTTGAGGGCGCTGAAAAATTTGCTAGACGTGCGGTTAAGGCCAAATGGCGTAAATAAGGTGTGCTTTGTGTGAAGGGGGCGTCCAGACCAGTTAGTAAAATAACTGTGTTTAAAGATATAAAAGGGAATAGAAAAAAACCTTTTAACCAGTCAACGAAATGTATATAATAAGCTACTGCCCTTATTATTGTTGAAAATCATCACCCCCACCCACACACCTAGAATTTAAGTCTACTCCCAAAAAGCTTTTATTGCCCCCCCCCCCCACCCTTATAAAAAAAAATTCTACAAGAAAACCTGACAGCCAAGAGGTATAGCTCCATATATGAAGTCTTTAACAACCAAATTTACAACAACAAAAAAAATATGCTTTTTTGAACATTTTAAACTTGTCTAACACTTACATTGAAAGCCTTGCTTGTATTTAACCCTGAATATTACTAATGATTTTAATATATTAATATCTAATATACTATAGCATAGACCACATACATTATCCACGTATTGGAATGCATTGAAGACGTCGTAAGGTAGACAGGACAGTAGGTCAATGACGAACCAGCTCTTGAGGTAGTTCATGCGTATCACCCGGGGGTCGGAGATGACCTCGCCGCTGGGGCCGACGAAGGTGGTGTGGAAGTTGAGGACAATGTCCACGAAGAACACGACATCAACCATGCTGTCGATGACCAGTAAGGGGAGCTGATCCATCGTCTTTACCTTGGATAATGGTAAAATGTTAGTTTTTTTTTTAAACGAAACAAATTTGAAATGTTTAGTGGACTGAAATAAAATAATGGAAAACACATCAATCGTGTTAAAGACCGTAAAAAACAACAGTGAAATGCTTTTTTTCCTCCTCAAGAAAACAATAAAACGAAACAAAATTTAAAGTAAAATTAAAAACGAGAAATAATTTTAAAATATTTAATAAAATTATGAATTTTAACACAGTATTAATTTTAAAAAAGAACAGAATAGAAAAATAGAACATCGGATGCAAAGAATTTTAAAAATCTAGGAAAACAAAACAAACAAAAAAAAAAAATCACATTAAAAACATATGATTGTTTGGCAATACCATGGTGATACCATATTGGTGAGAATCACCTTAAAAGCAGCATTGTGGTGCACCGAGATGGTCACTCCATAATGGTGATACGAAAATGGTGAAACCAAAATGGTGAGACTCACCTTAAAAGCAGCGTTGTACGGCACCATCATGCTGACTCCATAATGGTGACTCCATAATGTTGACACCATAATGGTGATACCATAATGGTGACACCATAATGGTGATACCATAATGGTGATACCATATTGGTGACACTCACTTTAAAAGCAGCATTGTGGGGCACCATGATGGGGAGTCCATAATGGTGATACGAAAATGGTGACACCATTATGGTGACACCGTAAGGGTGGTACCATATTGGCTAGACTCACCTTAAAAGCAGCGTTGTACGGCACCATGATGGCGGTGTAGAACGTGAGCACCAGGATGACCCAGTCCCAGATGGTCTTAAACAAGCAGTAGTGGAGGATGATGTGGGGAGGGGTCTTAGGCGCCTCCAGTCGGTACTGGGGGAGGACGTCGGTGCTGAGGTTCATCATCTGTGGGGAGGGGGGAGAGAGTACGTCAGGATGGGGATCTTGTGGGAGGTGCTAGTGTAGGGGGTGGGAGTACGTCATGCATGGGATCTTGTGGGAGGTGGTAGTTGAATTGTAGGGGTGGGGGTGGGAGTACGTCAGGCTGGGGATTTGTGGGAGGTTGTATTGTGGGATTGGGAGTACGACATGAGGGGATTTTGTGGGAGGTGGTAGTTGAGGGGTGGGGGTGGGGGTACATCATGCATGGCATCTTGTGGGAGGTGGCAGTAGAATTGCAGGGGTGTGGGTGGGAGTACGACATGCATGGGATCTTGTGGCAGTTCAATTGTAGGGGAGGGGGTGGGAGTAAGTCATACAGGAGATCTTGTGGGAGGTCTTAGTGTGGGAGTGGGAGGGGATCATG
This sequence comes from Physella acuta, assembly GCF_028476545.2. Lineage (NCBI taxonomy): Eukaryota > Metazoa > Mollusca > Gastropoda > Physidae > Physella > Physella acuta. The sequence goes on from NW_026732774.1 coordinate 140,001, forward strand.
AATGGGATCTTGTGGGAGGTGGCAGTTGTAGCGGTGTATAAGATTGGTTGAGAGTGTGTGGTGGCAGATGCATTGGGGTGGGGGAATGGGGGGGGGGGGGTTGGAAGAGTTAAGTTCCCGTGTAGAAGTTAAGTCTAGGAGTTTTCGATAGAATGTCCAAAGGAATACAGGTGCTTTGTGTAATCTTGTGATGACACCCATTGTTAGCTTAAAAAGTGTAGAGCGTAAAGTCCTATACTGAAATGTGCCGAAGTATTTTAGGCTAATAAAAAATTACACAAGGCATCATCGTGGGGGACGCCATTCACTGTCTTGAACCTGCGCATAAGCCATATATATATATATATATATATATATATATATATATATATATATATATATATATATATATATTGCTCTGTAGAAGTTTAATTTGTTATCTAATGATATCTCCAGACGACCACTAATAAATCAGAAATTAGCAGACGTGAAAATCGAATCAGCCAAGCCGGCGTGAAACTGTTGACGTCGTCCGTACGAACTTAACAAAACTTTTTGGCTCACACTTAACTGTCTAGCCCGGCTTAAGTCGTGGGGAAATACAAAATGTGGAATAGGAAAAAAATAATAATGTTGTGAGTATAAAAAAAAAATAAAATAATAAAAAAACGAAACAATTAGACAAAAATTCAATTTCAGTACTGGAATTCCCTAATGAAATTAGGAAGTGTGTGTTTTATTTAAACATTTTTTTCCGCTTGTACTCTGGATATTTTTATTTGTCTTTACAAACGTGTTAAAAAGTGAACATTGGTGTATTCTAGCGAAGTAATGTGAAACAGGGTATGAATGATAGAGGGGATGCTACCGCTGTGGGTGCTGTAAATTTACTCCGGCGCTGTCTGCCGACATGTAGTAACCCTGGAGCTGTAACTACATGATCATGGTATGATGGGCCGGGAGCCATGGGAGCTGTAAACTTACATTAGCGAGGTGTGAGGGCCTGGAGCTGTCGAACTTGGTGCTGGGCTGGTGTGAGGAGAACTGTAGGAGGGTGGACCTGTTCCTGGTTACAGAGCGGGCTAATCGGGCAAACTTGCTGAGGCCTGGGATAGAAGGAAATGGTTGATAGATCTTGGTCAAGCTTTATAACTAAAATGTATATATATATATATATATATATATATATATATATATATATATATATATATATATATATATAAATACAAATGCCTATATATATATATATACATATATATACACACACTCACACACACACTCACACGCACACACACATATATATTATATATTTGGGTATATATATATAATATATATATATATATATATATATATATATATATATATATATATATATATATATATATATATATATATATATATATATATCAACAGAGGTAATGTGATGTTATTTTTTTTTAATATAGAACTAATTGGTTTTATATAAAAGTTCCAGAAGCTCATGTATGACAAGCTGTGAAGGGCAAATTGTAAAAATGTTGACACGAAACAAAATATTTTTGTAATGTGTAAACTAAAATCCTGGATTCTGTTAATGTGAGATTGTTTTAAAAACAAAACGGAATTTACTTAAAATATTTGAAAGTACAAAAAAAAATATTCCCGCAGAAATTAAATTGAAAAATGTTAATTCAGATAAATAAAACCCATTAAAATTGTATTACCAGCATAGAACGCAAAATAAAAATTCTAAATTGGAAATAAAAACTAACATAGTTTTGTTGAACTGAGCCTGCATCCGTTTTGAAGTGCGTTTGTTAAATAAAAAACAATAACTTGGAAATGAATTAAATATCAGTAGGCCAACACAGTTCTGGATAAAGTAATTACAGGGACATAAAAACCGTTAAGACAAAAAATATATCTAAAAACAATGTAACTTGAAAAAGTGTGAAAAATTTTCCTAGAGAACAGAGAACCAAAGTGATGAAAATATAAATATGAGAAATTAAAAAAAAATAAACTATTTAAAAACTAGGCTCAAAATAATGGAACAAATACGATAATAGATGTATGATTTAACAAAACATTTCGACAAAAATAATTAGTGTTAAAAGCAAAAATTATGGAAAGAAAACATTATAGACGGATCAATATTAATACGAGATTTGAATCCTGGACCATAAAAACATGGATTGAAAACTTTAATGATAAAAATCATTCAGCGTGACGACGGTAAAGTAAAGATTTGTTTTTACAATTGATGTTTTTAGACAACTTGACCGACGGGGTTTCGACCGATCATGATAAGGCTGTCAAAACCTTTTATCGCCCTTCACGCCGTGGATTTGTTAAAAAGTTGGATTCAACACGTTTCGTCGCTTTGTTCCTGTTATTGTTTTTTAGTATTTGTTTTACAGAATCGACTTTTTGTCCTGATTAATGATAAGTGCGTTTCACTCTTTCAAGAGAAACAATATTTTATAAAAATTAGTGTGTTGTTTAAAAAAATGAATTGAAATTATTACTTTGACATTGTCTTAGAACTGTTACCGAAAAATAACACCGACTAACAGACTTATTTTACGATCAATATGCTTCACTTAATTGAATACATATTTACCCCAATTTTAATTAGCTTCCATAATTTAATTAGCTTAATTAAATACATTTTATAATTAAAATCACAAGCTAGAAAGGAAGTCGCAAAACAACAATAATTAGCTTAATTAGTAAGGACTGAAGAATTATGTATTAAAAACTCTCTTTTTCCATCCCTTGCAGAGATGAAGAATATTTCGAGCTTTTCAGAGCATTATTTTATAGAGTTTCGTGATACTTTTTTTTCTACTTGACCCATAACCCTATATTAACATTCCTACATAGAAATTCACGAAACTTTTTTATTTCTCTACTTTACCTGTAACACAGAAATTCAAGAAAGTTTTTTTTTATATACTTGACCTAAAACGTTTGTTATTTCTACTTAACCTATATCCTTATACCAACATACGTACACAGAAATTCAAGAAACTTTTTTTTTTAAATACGTAACCTATAACCATATGCTTACATACCTACATGGAAATGCAATCACATCGACATTTATGTCACTATTTAGCTTATGTGTTCATGATATTGTACTTTTTTGTTGTTGTCAAGTTCTCAAGTACTGAGGATTTTTATGGTCGGCATTTTGAGTATCTGGCTCTCGAGTACTGGGGGGGGGGGGGGGCTTTGTTATGTGTTCAGCATTTTGAGTATCAGGTTCTTTACTACTCGCAGAGGCGTAGCGAGGGGGGGGCGGGGGTGTGGGACCGCACCGAGTGACACAATTTAGGGGGGTGACACTAAGGCAAAAAATAGCAAAATATATAGAGAAAATCTTGAGGGGGGGGGTGGTGCAAATCGAAAATCTAAGGGGGGTGCAAATCGAAAGTTTGAAGGGAGGGGGGTGCAAATAGAAATTTGAAAGTTTGTCCCCGGGAAGGGTCGCTACGCCTCTGGGGGGTGACACCATTAAGTGCCGCACCGGGTGACACCCGACCTCGCTACGCCACTGACTACTCGACGACGGGTTCGAGGAGGATACTGCGGGATTCCAACTTGTAACCCCCAAACTACGACCCCAGCACTGAATAAATACGAATGATAGCTGTGGTGGTATTTGCTTTATGCCCAACACACAGGGCGTCGGGCATGCAGGGCTTACCTTTTCCTGCCTCGTCGTCGATGGGCTGTTTGAGGGCGGTGATGTCCTTGAAGGTGCACATGAAGAGCACGACCTGGTCCTTCTCGTTCTTGATGGGCGCCACGTGCAGTAGGAGCCACAGCGGGGTGCCTGAGATAGAACCTGATCTGAGCACTGGTTTCAAATACTAACATTAATCTTCATGGTAATGTCTACATAATTTGAAGGGTATGAGGTATTTTTACAGATCCATCAACATTTCTAGACTCGTCAAATAAAAATAAAAAATGAATAAAAAAACTTCGAAAACAATAATAATGGCATCAATAAAGACAGACATAACATAGTTTATAACACATGCTAAACCTAAACAGTTCTATGGTTCATGCAGGTTTTATTGAGCCGTAGAACTGGTTGGTGACCTACTTACCAGCCCTATTCTCCCACGACTAAAAAAAACACAATACCAAATAAACAAAATATAACAAAAACACCCCCCCCCTCCTTTACCCTTGCATCTTTTACCGTCAAACCTACAGAACAATTAAGAACACACCCCATATACATACTAACAGATCATGTGACATCCCATCACAGGCTACAAAGTATTGGATGCTACGAATATCCACTGAACTGACGACCACGATTCACCACCACACCACCCCAACCCCACCACCACCCCACCACCCCCACCCCGACCAACACTAATCACACCTCGCACCCTTCCTAAACCACACCTCCGAACTAATTGAACACTTGTGACCATTCTGGTCCTTCCCCTCCCCTCCCCTTCCCCTTCCCCACCACCACCAACACCTTCCTCATCCCTGTGGCCCAAATTACATATCCTCTACCCCACAAGTGTTAACTACCCACCCCACACTCCGAACCAACTGGGCTAATGATCAGAAAAAAGCACCCACCTCGACACCAATAGTCATTAGTATTACCCACCCCTCACCCCCCCCCCCCCCACCTAACCATTTCACACACACTAAAATAGCGTCAAGTATTTCGGACTCCCCACCTATAGTATTCTCGACCACAGCACACCACGCTTAAGATAACTTGACTAAGAGGTTTGACCCCCCCCCCTCACACATACACACCTAGTCAGCAACAATCACGATAAAGATCTCCCAGATGTCAACCAGCAATCACGACAGCCCCTCCCCCCACACTTTTCGGCAGCAATCCCCTCTTAACAAACAAGACTAATAGTCTCAAGCCTCCCTTTTCCCACACATTCAGGTTCTTATTGTACAACAGTATCTCCACCTATTTCTACAGCCCACTACGATCATTAACACCAACCATCATTACCACCCTACAGACCCCACCCCCAAGACATACGTTTCTTTTGTACAGCAGTATCCACCTGCTCTTGCAACCCATCACTATCATTACCACCCACCCACCCAACCCCACCCTATCACAACCCTTCTCTCGACTCACGGTTCTTCTTGCACAGCCGTATCTTCACCTGTCCCTAAACTGCCTCACCAAATCTACCCCCACCCACATCCTTATCCGACACCTACCCCTACCCCCACTCCCACCCCCATCCCTTCCCACCCCCTATTCCCACCCCTAGACTTACGTTTCCTTATGTAAAGAAGTATCTCCATCTGCTCTTGCAATCCACCACCATAATTACAACTCCTACCCCCACCTCTCACACCAAGACTCACGGTTCTTCTTGTCACCTTGTTTTCACCACCCCACCCTTCCTTGTCAGGATTGTCATTTAGTACTTTACATAATTTTAACTCATACATTCATTGAGCCTGCAAAATCATGTGTTCTATTTATATTGCAAATTGTTTGTCTTGGTGTCACCCCCCCCTAAATGGTGTCATCCGGTGAGGTCCGCACCCCCGCCCCCGCCTTGCGACGCCTCTGTCCTACACCCTCCCACCCCAGTTTTGCATCCCCCATCCCCACACAGACTCACGGTTCCTCTTCTACAGCAGTATCTCTACCTGATCCTACACCCCCATCCCCGTCCCTACACCCCACCCCTATACCCCCCCCCCCAAGACTCACGGTTCTTCTTGTACAGCAGTATCTCCACCTGTCCCTACACCCTAGCCCCCCCCCCCCCCTACACCCCCCTACACCCCCCCGACTCACGGTTCTTCTTGTACAGCAGTATCTCCACCTGCTCCTACACCCCCACCCCCCGTCCCTACACCCCCAGCCCCCCCACCCACCCCCCCGACTCACGGTTCTTCTTGTACAGCAGTATCTCCACCTGTCCCTACACCCCACCCCCACCCCTGTCCCTACACCCCACCCCCACCCCCGTCCCTACACACCACCCCTACACCCACCCCCCAATACTTACGGTTCTTCTTGTACAGCAGTATCTCCACCTGCTCCTACACCCCCATCCCCGGCCCTACACCCCCAGCCCCCCCCACCCCCCCCCCTACTCACGGTTCTTCTTGTACAGCAGTATCTCCACCTGTCCCTACACCCCACCCCCACCCCTGTCCATACACCCCACCCCCACCCCGTCCCTACACCCCCCCCCCCCACCCCCGACTCACGGTTCTTCTTGTACAGCAGTATCTCCACTTGCTCCTATACCCCCTCCCCCGTCCCTATACCCCACCCCCACCCCCGTCACTACCCCCCCACTCCCACCCCTCCCCCAGACTCACGGTTCTTCTTGTACAGCAGTATCTCCACCTGCTCCTGCAACATTTTCTCGAAGCAGCTCTCCACGCGCTTGACCGTGTCCTTGTCGGTCAGCTCCCCGTACATGAAGCTGCACGTGCTTGACTTCTGCATCACTTCCGCTCTGTTGTAGCCTGCCAGCTTGCAGAAGCCATCGTTCATGTAAACGATGGGGTAGTCCACGATTCTTGCATTGGCCAACAAGAAACTGTTGTCTGGAACGGTAGAAAGTGAGAGGGTGTTTTTATTAAAAGACTTATCGTGAATAAAACGACAGATGCTTCATTGATGTTTTAAATAGTAGAAATTTTATAATTTATTAAGTTCGAAAAATTACAATACAAACAGAAACACCGGTTTGATAAATTTAAAAACACAGAATTTCAAAACAAATACTGAGCTTGAATGTTTATATATATATATATATATATATATATATATATATATATATATATATATATATATATATATATATATATATATATATATATATATATATATATATATATATATATATATATATATATATATATATATATATATATATATATATATGTTTTATGCTGTTTCTGTAAAGCACTATTTCATTTTATGTTTCTCTCTGCATGTGTTTTCCTAATGTTATGTATGTAAACCTTCATATATCACCAATTGGCTCATGTATGTTTTTTTATGTATAAATATCACTCTCGTTACACCACCTCCATGTGGCTTGTATACACGCTCCACCCCACAACACTGAAACACGAATATGTACATCCTCCTCCTTTCCCCTCCCCCGGATAAAAAATGAACGCGCTAACTGAAAAGGCCACTGACACTGTCTCTACTAATTGATAGATTTTTTAGCGAAAAAAAAAAAGAAAATAAGGGAGCTGGGTCAATACACATCTGTCATGATTAATCCATGTTATGTTTGGGGTCATACAGGGGCGTCGCTTAAGTCTTTGTCTATCCATGTTAGATCTGGAGACTTACGGAATCAGGGGCGTCGCTTGTAAGGCGCTGTCTATACAGGTTACGTCTGGGGATGGTAGTTTGGCTGGTCGCAGGGGCGTCGCTTTAAGTCGTTGTTAGTGTACAGTGTTAGCTATATTAGAAGGTTCTAAAAACGCAAAGTCTGTAATGTTAAGATTGAGTTATAACCAACTTTAGTTTAAATTCGGCAACTTCCATAACCGAAGTAGTAAACGTAATGTTTAGAGTTCTTTGGACTATAGAGGCAATGCTGCTCTTTGCTGCAGAGTCATGGAAACTAAACAAGAAAGGAGAGAGCCGCCTTAGAGGCTTTGAAAGAAGATCCCTCCAACGTATCCTCAGGATAAAGGGGGAAGACAAAGTCCCGAACAAGGAAATCGACGAAGGACAGGCTTAAACGACATTGTCTCAGAAGTACGAACGAGGTAATGGCGATGGCTGGGTTATGTCATTCGCATGAACAGAAGAAGTTTCCCGAACATAGTGCTAAAATGGACTTCACTGGGAACATGGAGGAGAGAGATGGAAGAAGAAGTGCAGGCTACTGGCAAGACCTGGCATGAACTAAAGTGGCTCGCCCAGGACAGAGTGGAATGGCGGAGATTTGTTGCTGCCCTATACTCCACAAGGAGTGACGAGGATTAAGTAAGTAAGTAAGTAATGTCTATGGTCGAGAGAGTGACCCAGGTGCATGGGTAACCCAAGTAAACCTAACTACGTGTCCTGGAGGTTTTAACTAATTAGGTGCTTTGAGGGAAGACCCAGCTAAGATACCTGAAGATTTTATCTCTGTGGGGTGCATCAAAGGTCTCCCGGGATAAAAAGACCCACATAAACTTACGACACGACACTGATCTATGTTCGAGTTATTAGTTCATCAACACTATCTGACAAACCTTTCACACGAACAAGCATCCATCAAATAATGTAAAAAAAATCCTCTTTAGTTCTAATTATCAATAGGTCAGATGATGTCGTTCATATGTTTCTTGACCTCGGCATATGAAGAGCTAAGCGTTGTCAATACATCAGAGCTGGGTGGACTCAGGGACGTTCTACTGACTTGGACCCGGATTCAAACCTCGAGACCTTCGGGTTACGAGCCTAGCGCTCTACTGCATAGGTCACGCCGACCCATTTAAAATAACATACAATTTTGAAAATATTTCTACGGGATGTTAGACGATTCATGTCTGCTGTAAAATGTCATAATCGATGTAATGAAAGGCATAGAACATATGTTGAACTCAAGCATCAAAGGTTTTTCAAAGATTAATTCACCAATGACAAAGCATGACTGTGTGAAATAATAATTATAGTCAATCAATTAAACAAAGGAGAGTAGATAAAGGAGGCAAAAAGTTTGGTAAAAAAAGTAATATAAAATATTTACTGTTGGGTAAAAATATGTGCCTTCAGAAGTAGTGCAGAATTTATTGATTGAGTTAATAACTAAAGACTGTAGTATGACGTAAGTGTTTAAAATTATTCTAGTTGGTAAGCAGTGTTCTGAGATTAATTACAAGTTCGCATGGATAATTAGATGAATTCGCGCATGTGGATAATGCATTCGCTAGTAGATTAGACAGAACATGAATAAATAACGGCATATTACGGCATGGTAAATATGCTATCTATTTAGTCTCACATTCACAAATGAAACGATAAGAAGAAAGATGATTGGTGGAAATACGACAGTTGGTGGTGATTGGCCCAGACCTAAGTTAATTAGTGATGTGGTGAGAGCAATGGTGGAGTTGGTCAACGGAGTTTATCTCAGTAGCGCCATATTGAAAAGCTCGTACGATTCCTAGAGGCTAAAAAAAAGTCTTTTGTTTTTTAAAAATTGGAAGCTTGTTGAAACTTTAAAAAATATGTGATGGAGTGTGTAATAAAAAATATTTCGCAACATATCATTTAGGAACTAAACTTAGAATAAAATTCAAAGGTCTCACCACCAGTGGCTTTAATCGGAGAAAATGTTTATGTCTAGACCCCACCTCCCCCCCCACCCAAATGGTAGATGAGGCTCGTTAACAGGGGACAGCAACCCATATTGGATAAAAAAACTTCCTAAACAAACAATTGCTGCCTTGCCTTGGAAAGAAATTCAGAGAAAAGGTAACATACGTCGCAGAATATGTGTACACGGATGAAGTAATTATTTTGAAGGAAATCCACTTAAATGTTACAGTTGAAGCATGAAGAAGAAGAAGTTTAGGTCTATAATAACACTTTATTTTACAATTTAAACATTAGTGTGACCATTGTTTTAAAACATGCTCGTAAATCAGGCATTCATATACCCCATGGCTACCCGCCGCAAGAGACTGTAACCACGTGCATCTTTACGCATCACAACAAGGTCCAGTTGTGATGAAACATAGCCTACATTTAAAAGGGTGGTCTGGATGTATGAAAACTCTTTTCAGTTGGATGTGGAGTGATTTCATTGATAATTTTATTACATTGATGTGTACCTTACTTAAACACGGGGTGACGTCATAATGGTAGCCGTACATGCGAGAGGCTCAAGATAACGAACAAAAAGAACAACAACAAAAGAAAAACAACAAAGAAATAATTTATACGTTTAACGCCCAAGACAATAATTTAATGTTTCCAAAGTTAAGATGGTTGCGGTAGATACATTTTTAAAATTCTAAATAAGTTCAGTCAACCGTTTAGTCTTGTGTAGTTGAAACCAGTTCACGTATAATTTTCTGTAGTCAGATATACAGATAAATGACTAGTTGGGTCAGTTTTAAATCGTCGTCTCAAATCCTCTATCATTCAAATTACAGTAAATATCTTTTATAAATGTGTTTGTTTGAAACCAGATACCTTTGTGTATGAACAAAGAGAAACAAATTGTATTCAATTTTTGGACAAAGATGTGATGAGATTTGATTTTGTATAGTAAAAAATAGAGAAACAAATTGAATTTCTACACTTTTTAGCAATAAAAGACAAGGATGATAAGGGTTCTTCGATATCCTGGTCCAGTGGTGTGTAATCCTAAAATATTATAAGCGAATGTTTATTTGTTATTCATGAAAGTAGAGACATCTATATTTTAGTATACAAAGTATAATTAAGTACGTTTTATAAAGATACACGGCGTTTATTGTCGAATGTTTAGCTGAATGAAAGTTTTTTGGTGTTTTAGGAACATCAAATAGTCGGAATAAATATTTTTGTTTTTGCAGGTCCATTGGCAAGATTTGTTGAATGTGTTAGTAGCGCTTGGTACCGTAGATCAAAGATGTTTGTTTTTACAAGATGAAGGTTGCTGTAAGCAGGACGAGCAGTAATGTTGCAAGGGTTATTGTACTCGTCGATGCAAACTGTATTGTATAGACGTATTTAGATAGATTGGTTTGTTCGCAGTTTATAGAAAATATCGTGTATTTTTGGAGAGGGTGGGATTTTCGCAGTCTCTAGAAACTATCAAGTATTTTTGGAGAGAGTGGGTTGGTCGCAGTCTATACAAACTTGCGCTTATACATTTAAAAATTATGTTGTAGATTTTATTACCGGGCCTCTTTGTTTTCTTAATCCATAACGAAGAATAAAGTAATATTAAGTTAAAAAGTATAATTTTTTTTTATAATCATAAGCTATTAAATTTTAACTATAGAAATCTTTTTAGTTCATTTTGCGACCAACGATTTTATTTTTAATATGCTTCTTCCTCTACACCTAACTGACCGAATAGTTCCTCAAAGATCAGAGGCCGCCACAAAATGAGTTGTCACACCACCCTAATACACAAAATGTGTAGCCGCCTGTAAAAAATGAGCGCGCTAAATGAAACGGCCGCACATCCTATCTCGACAAATTGATAAATTTGTTATCAAACAAAACCAGGCATCTGGGTGAATACACATCTGTCATGATAAACTGATGTCATGTCTGGGGTTTTTTATATGGTGTCACTTGAAATCGTTGTCCGAATAACTTGTTCTTACAAAAGTTATGACCTACTCGGATTTTCTTTCGGCAACTTCTGCAACGGTAATTTGTAATGTTTAGCGTTCTTCGGATACCAGCAATGATCAAAAGAGGGACCACGATGCAAAGGTAACGCAAAAATACATAGCTACGCTAACTGAAGGTTTTACCTCTTTCGGTATATATCAAGTGAAGACTCAGCAAAGCGTCCCGAAGTTTTTACCTCTTTAGGTATATATCATGTGAACACTTAACAAAACGTTCCAAAGTTTTTACCCATTTTGATATATCAAGTGAAAACTTAGCAAAGTTTCTTGGAGTTTTTACCTCGTTTGGTACATATCAAGTGAACACAAATCAAAGCGTCTGGAAGTTTTTACCTCTTTTGATTTATATCAAATGAAGACATAGCAAAGCGTCCCGAAATGTTTACTTCTTTTGGTGGATTAAAGTGAAGACTTAGCAAAGCGTCCCGAAGTTTATACCTCTTTTTGTATATATCAAGTGAAGACAAAGCAAAGCGTCCCGAAGTTTTTACCACATTTGGTATTTATCAATTGAAGACTCAGCAAAACGTCCCGAATTTTTTTATCACTTTTGGTATATATCAAGTGAAGACTTAGCAAAACGCTCCAAAGTTTTTACGCATTTTTATATATCAAGTGAAGACTTAGCAAAGCGTCCTGGAGTTTTTACCTCTTATGGTATATATCTAATGAAGCTTTAGCAAAGCGTCCCGAAGTTTATACCGCTTGTGTTGCATTAAAGTGAAGACTTAGCTACGCGCCCTAACGTTTTCATTAAAAGTTTCACGAGGTAAAAGGAACTAGACTAATTGGCCTATTTTCAGTTTCATTTACTATGATATCAACAATTATGACACGTGTAACGCGATTAAAAATTTACAATAATAATGTTCATACGAGGTGTTTCACTAACGATGATTAATGTCAGCTTTTTAATATCATCGTTGCAGCAATTAAACATAAAATACACCCAGAGATAATCTAGAATATTATAGATTTTTAAAAGAAAAATTTTGTGCAGATGAAATTAATTAAAATAATGACTAAGCTTCGTTGTTTAAAATAATTATAAACAATCAATAAAACGAAATAGAGAAAATAAATGAGAGGGAGATATTTATAAATATATATATAGAATATATCTACTAATTAGGATTAAAGAGAAAACAAATGGTGATAATTAAAGCCTTCAGAGAAAAAATATTCGAGTTTAAAATTAGCCTAGGTAGTGTACCAATTACAAGTTGTGTGGATAATTTAAAAAAAAAAGATAATTAGCGAGTGTAATTACTAAGTTCGCTGGTGGATTAAGTAAAACTTGTCGAAAAGCTGCTAGTTAAGTTACGGTATTTATATTAACTATTTCGTCTTGAAAGCACATAGTAAACGATAAGAAGCAAGATGATTGGTGGTAACACATCCGTTGGTGGCGATTCTAGACCGAAGTTAATTAGTGATGAGTTTCGAGCAATGGTAGAGATGGTGAACGGAGTGTATCTCAGTAGCGTCATCTCGGTGCTGGGCATTGTGGGAAATGTATTAAACATGGCGGTGTTTGTGAAATTCGGGCTGCAGTCGACGATAAACATCAGCTTCACAATGTTGGCATTCTCTGATCTCGCCAGCATGGTCACACTGTTGTGGTATAACGTCTGCGGAAGTCCGGAATTCATGACTTCCGGGGTGCCTTTTATCTTCGCGGAAGTGAAGCACCTGACTGCGGGTTTTCCCCATGCCTGTTTTAGCCGTGTCACCTCCTGGGTCACCGTATACATCACGGCGGAGCGGTTTCTCTGCGTGGCGTTTCCGCTGAAGATAAAACGCATGATCACGCCAAGAAAAGCCGCCGGCGTGATCTTCGTGATCTACGCCGTGATGATCTTGTCCCTACTCCCGGAATACTCCACCGTGTACTTAACCTGGATGTTTTATCCCTCGCTAAACAAGACCCTCCTTGGACTTGCTTTCACCAACAACCGAGAAGACTTTGATGGCGTGAGTTTACTTTTATACGCCGCCTTTATGATCGCCTCTTTCTTCGGCATCACCGGCTTCACAATCGCCTTACTCGTCGTATTTAAAGATCAGTGAAATGGCGTCGCTCTACATCATCTACTGGACCAGATTCACAAAGATCAACGACCAGGGAGAAGAAAACCATCAAGCTAGTGCTGGTGATGGCTGCGGTCTACTCGGCTATGTTCACACCTACAGTTGCCTGTTTGGCCGTCGGGTTGTCACTCCCGGGTTTTGATTTTGTAGGAGAGTACTCCAACTTTTTTTTCGTCACCTTCTCCTTAGGGTTTACACTGGACGCCGTCAACTCCAGCACGCGAATTCTCCTGTACTACACCGTGAGCTCTGCCTTCAGACAAACGCTGCGAGAAATTTTGTACTCGAAAAAAGAGTATCCGAAGAAGAACTAGGATAGTTTTACAATTGGAATCATGTGGAAAAACCGCAAATGATTTCACTTGGATAAATGTTAAAAGAATGAACTTTTTTTTTTCAATGTAGCGAATTTGTGAAATATTAATAGCTGTGAAAGCTGAGATTTATCTTATAAAAATAATTAACACATTTTATAAAGATACAAAAATTGAAGTAAAAGTTTAAAATTAAAGTAAAAGTATAAGTCTTATTATCTTGTGGGTCATCGTAGTGTAGAATTTATGTTTATTTATCCACGTTAGTTAGGCTTTTGTTCAGCTCTCTCTCTCTCTCTCTCTCTCTCTCTCCCTCTCTCTCTCTCTCTCTCTCTCTCTAACAACTGCAGACTGTTTGCAACAAATGCTGTTGATGCACCATCACATGTTAAATGTTGTTCAGTCATAATGTGTTTTATAGACGTATAACATCTTATATCAGTTGTGGGGAGATGGACATTGCTTGTAATTACATTTTTACATTGAAAAAACTAGATCTCCAACAAGGATTAACTACTGTGATGCCAGCCATAGCAGAAGAAAAATAAATTATGACGTAAATAAGCAATAAAAACTATTAATAGAAAAAAACCCACTCATATTAGGTTATAGGGCTTGTAAGTAGGTCACAACTTCTCGTTCTCGTACTTGCCAGCTAGTAGATTTCGAGACCGTAGACTTACAAGCCCTATAGGGTGAACACCCACGTCGACAATATTAGTGAACCAAAACTTTTTTATACTTCGATACAATTTTTAATTAACAAAACTTTTACGCACATCTGAGCGTCAAGTTTTGTGTCGACGATACGGCAAGTTTATCAACCGTTCTGGAGTTTTCTGTGGTTAGATAGTTGACGTCGTGGAGGGATTCGAACCTCTATCTAATATCACGTATCTTTTTACTTACAATAAAGTTTTCTCGAAATGTGTTTATTTAATTTACAATGCATTTGTGTTTGAACAAAATAACTCATTCACATTTCACATATATATTTCTTATTTTGAACTTGTCTGTCTATTCACTTCATTAAGAAATATATTTAAACGAAACAATGATTGCATTATATGGTTCATTTTTTTTTTTCTTACTACATCATTTTTATTTGACATTAATCATCACTATTTAGTTTTTACCCTCAATAAAATAAAACAAAATAAATTAAAGTAAAAATTTCAAAAATATTTTTTTTTGGTATCAAATGTAAAATATAATATTTTCTTAATTATGTTTAAGCTTGTTTATTATGCCATTGAAAAAAGATGAAACACAATAAGTCGCAATGGTCATGGCACATCCCCTGTTTCTTGAATTGATGTGAATATCCTAGCAATTGACCCCAGAAACAGCAGGTCCAAAAAAAGCGCAGTCTGAACAATATAGTTATATTTATAATTCGTGTTATATAATTGTTATACTTTAATATTTTTGTTGTTATTCGGTATAGTTTTACTTTAGGCATAAGGAATAGTGTTTTAATTTATGTTATCATGGACATACTTCAAACTTGTTGGATTTATTTTGATATTTGATAATATCACAAGTGGACTTAATTTTTAAAAATCTTTTTCTTTCTTAGTTATCGGTTTGATTGCCGTTTATCTGTCGCTTCTCTCCCTTGTTTCTCACCAGGCTTATCTCCCGTCTCCCACAAAACTTGTGTGCTACAAATTTCAATCAGGTTTGGAGTCTTTTCAAGCAGAAAATCTCAGTGAAAGTCTGCCTGAACTTTGAACTCGTCTTGAAGTACAGCACGGTGTTGAGGCTGCCGTTGAGGGCATCAAACACGTGCACGAAGGTCCAGGCCATGAAGAACAGGTTGACGTGCCGGCCCACCACGGAGAACCCTGCCACGCTCACCCCGCACACCATGGTGACCACGGTGGGGGTGAAGGTCAGCAGAAGGACGCCGGCGTTGACGATGACCATCAGGACGGTCTGCCGGTCGCGGGTGTTCAAGGTCATCGCCTGCTCGGGCGTCGCGGTTTTCCGCCATTTCGTCTTCCGCCGAAGCTGGACGACCAAAGTCAAGGTCAACCCGACGACGATCGCGAACGACGCCAGCATGTAGATGGAGTACAACAAAAACGTTATCCCTTCGGTTTTGTTATTGTTATCCCGGTATCCCAATCCTAAAATGGACTCGTTTAATCCCGGGTTAAAGCGCCACACGATGTCGAAGGTCAAGTACTCGGGTAAGAGAGACAACACCATGACGAGGTAGATGCAGCAGATGATAGTTATCGTCCTTGCCGGGGTGAGAATTCGATGAATATGTAACGGTAGGGATATACACAGGCACTGTTCAGCCGTGATGTAGACGGTGATCCAGCTGGTGATACGGGTGAAACAGCCGTGTGGCAGCCCGGCTGTGAGGTACTCGATCTCTATAGGGTTAACCGGTACTTTAAACCTAGGCAGCAAGGGGTTAAACCAGATATTATAGATGATTAGAGTCGCTAAGCTGCAGATGTCGGAAATAGCCAGCCCGAAGAAGCTGATGTTGACGGCATTGTTGAGACCTTGACGGTAGAAGACGATGATGTTGATGATGTTGGAGAAGATGCCGAGGAGGGAGACGATGTTGCAGATGACGACGAGGTTGATGAGTTCGAAGACTTGCCTGTCCGCCTCACTGAGAAGAGGAGGCTCTTTGATGAGCTGCGAGGTCCAGTTGGACATTGTATTTTTTTTTACATAATTTGTTGGTGTAACTTGGACATCCGCGTTAGAAAAACACAATTATATAGGAGGGTTACCTGTCAAACCACTAGGACATAGCTAGACCCGAGCCTTAAGGGCATCTTGGTCCAATAATATAATTGTATTCAATTACGTCAAACAGTTAGCAATATTTGAAATTGCATAAGATATATTATATTTTTAAAATATAGTTTTAAAATGAAGATCTTATAATTTTTAAACCATGAACATTATTTTAAAGTTGAAATAAGAAAAAAAAATATTATTGAAATAACTCTTTTTCTTTTTAAAGATCAAAGAAATTAATTTTTAAACAGTATTTTAAATTTTAACACTTGTAGCAACTATTTAACCAAATGGTCCTAGTCCTAGTCCTAGCCCTTGTTATAGCTTAAAACTTCCTGTTTTCAGATAAGACTATGCCGTTCAAAGTTTTAAATTTTATTTTTACAACTAAAACTATTGATGCTCCGTTTTATTTTGAAATCGTGATTAAATAAAACCGTAGGTATAAAAAATGGAGCTAAATTGAATTGAAAAGTAAAAAGACGATACAATTTAATAACGTCTTCACGTCTAACACATTTCCTGTGAGATTGTCAAATAAACTTGACGGCAAAATTTTAACAAAAAAATATTATTTTCTGGTCTATTGATAATTTATTTTTATATCCAAGAGCTTGAAGCCCCAACATGCTCTCTAATATAAAACTATTGTTGAATTACACTTTATAGTTATGATGTATAGAATAGTTAACGTCAGCTTCAAGTTGTTAAATTGTGACCGAGTGTTAAGAAAATCATCAGTAGACATTTATTTTCAGTGTGCAAGTTGATTGGTTTTAATCATATATGTATTGAGTTTATTAAACTGTCATGAATTCAGTTCATGGTTTATATAAACATTTCATTTATTTTATCTATAAATTATAATTTTTCGTTTACTTTCTTAAAAAAAATTTGAATGAGTTATATCTCTTTGTTAGGTAACCTACCTATATTGATAAGTCCAATTAATAGTTCATTAAGACATTCATATTTCAGGTTTTATTTACTCTTCTCTAGGATAAAAAGTCTGACAGTAATTATGTTTTAATGCATCGTGATCATCCAAAGATTACCTTAAACGCTTCGTACTTTTATCTAACCATCAACGCCGTTCTCGTTTTACTAACATTTTCAACAGCTAACATTCTAATTTCATTGAGAATCTATACAGAATGTTTGACAATAGTTTGGTTCTGAGGTGCTAATAAATTTAATTCGTGAATAATAGTCCATGACTGGTTTGAATGTTAGATTCGGTGTGTACTTTGGAGCATGGATTTGTCGGTAGGTGTGTTAATTACATTTAGTGCTAATTACACCATTTCTTTGTATAGTGTAGTCTGATGTACATGTAGAACACACAGATATTATTAAATTCCCACTTAACAGAATATTTAAAAAACAATAAATTATTTATAACCATATATATATATATATATATATATATATATATATATATATATATATATATATATATATATATATATATATATATAGATAGATACAATAAGTGTTAAAACTTTTCCATTATCTAAGAATACGAGCTATGAGACCGCAGATGAAAGATTCTATTTTAATTTCATTATAAATGCTACATTTCTACCTTGAAACAATATAATTTTGACTTATAAAATATCCAATATAATTTTTTTTAAATTCACTTTTAAAAGAAAAATTCCGCTAACTTTCATTGATGACATTTTTTTTTGGAATCTCATCTAAAACAAATTATTGAGCAGAAATTATTGTTTTTCAACCATATCATTTTTAACATAAAAGTTGATTGCCTCACAATAAGTGAGGCTGTCTGAGAGTGATACGAGAAAATAAACCAAAAAAAAAATAAAAAAAAAATCATTTGAGGTTTAAGAATAAAATGTAGTTGTTAGTTTTATAGACTTTTCACAGAAGACCTTGAGATTTAATTACTTACAAAATGTTTCGCACTTTCATTATATACTCTAAATATTAATCAAATCACATTTATAAAAAGACATTTTCTTTTTTCACACTATTTTCTTGTTTATTTGATAAAATAATTTATTGTTTAATGGGTTGAATTCGCGACACTGTAAATTAAAAAAATAAATAAATGTAAATTGTGTTCCCCTTGCACAACCCTCCCTATACGGACGCTTGTTTTCATGAATACAACATCACAGACGTGATAGAGCTGTACTCTGATACAATCAACGTTTAAACGTCAAAGTACAGGTCTCAAGGGCAGGGGTTAAAGCGATTGAAAAATAAATTTAAAAAAAACACGATGGATAATAAGGCATTTTGTTGATGTTTAAGTGCAGATTTGTATTCCGGTTTCTCAATCAGTGACGACAATTAATCATAGCTAATTAATCAAAGTTTAATTGAAAGGTGCGTCGTGGAAAGTTTATTCGAATTCACGTCAACTTTACTTAATTAAACTTTCGAATTTTTGTCTTGTTAAATATATTTAGAATTGCAGACAATTAGAGATTTGTTCTTCAAATGATTTGAGATTTCACACAGTTTGTTGTAATGCAACACAAATTAGAATCTGTCTAATGGATGCGAATTTGGCATATGTACTATAACTGTTAAACAGTTTTAGGAAGAAAAAAAATTTAAACTGTAAATTAGAAAATGCTATATTACATGAACTTTTTTAATGTTTCTCTTTTAAAATACAACATTTATAATAATAACAAGCGTGTGTCTCTTCCTAAATATTAGTAAAGGTATCCAATAGATACAAAGTGACACACGCTTTTCTTTATAGTTGTTTAAATAGTAGTGTATAATTTATTTTCTACTTCTAGTGTATTATTACATAAAAGCGTGTTATTAAAGCTTTTATTTTTGATTTTTTCTATTTTACAAATCCAAAATCAAGGTGCACGACAAACCTAATTTATGAAAACAATGCATTGTTTTTTTTTTGGTCGGAATTGGCCCGAAAAACGGCCTCCCCCCCCCCCGCTCCTTGTTTCACGGTCTGGCAGAATAGTAGTTCCGCACATAGTTAGCGCTGGTTTTTATTTCGCAGCAATGTTGGTTAAAAATCCCCTTGTATTTAAAAAAATATTTAAAGGGAGGTAATTGTGGATATATATTTTAAAAATGAGCTAACCGAACAATAACTGAATTTAATTCGCAAATTCAACTAAGTAAAAGAAATATTTCAATAAATAATGTAGTAATATAATATCCTTTGCAAATAGATACAAATAATAATATTTTTGACAGATAATTTTTGTTTAAATCTTAGCTGTATTAAAAATCATGAACACTACGTTTTTTCAATATATATTTAGTATAAATAAGCTAACTAACTGATGAAGCCAATGACTGTGGTGTTGGTAGGTGTTGTTTATAAATACTTTCAACCTCTCTCTGATCTGAAGAACTGATCCTAGCCAGGAGTAGCCCTGGCATTTAACTAGCTATGCCAGGGGTCGGCAACCCTTTGGGACGGAAGAACCAAAAGTTACAATTTACCACATTTCATAGTTTTTTTAAAGAGCCACAAACATTTTTATTTATATTTACATAATATATATATATATATATATATATATATATATATATATATATATATATATATATATATATATATATATTTATATATATATATATATATACATTACATTTAAAATAAATAGCTTAAAATATGAAATAATATATATTCATATAAAAACATCCACGTTTCGCATAAAACATATTAAAGTAGTTTAAAAAAACATATTAAAGTAGTTTAGCAAGCTCTGCTCGAAATTAGAAACTTTACATTGTTATTAGATCTATATCTTTAATTACCGAGTATTGCAGACTAATATTTTTATGAGTTTTTTTTTTAATTAAAATAATTATTAATATGTGTGCATGGAGCTGAAGAGCCGCATCTTGACCTCAAAAGAGCCGCATGCGGCTCGCGAGCCGCAGGTTGCCGACCCCTGAGCTATGCCGAAACAATTTTAATTTAATCAACCTATTTATTTGAACTTAGTAGATCTAACTAAGTAACTACTAACTAGTCTGATTTAATCTCAGTGAGATCTTTAGAATAGAATTAGAATCGTTATTTTTTTAACGTGAATAATAATTAATAATGTATTTATTATAGAAAGAAAATAACTTTAAAATAAGAAATTAGAAAATGGTTCGAGTTTCTGTGCAAATACAAAGCGATGATGGAAGTTGCAAGCAATGGGCAATCGTAGAACTACAAGGAGATCTTGAGACAAGACACCCTGTACCGTTGAGTGGGAAATTTATTGGAGATCTACACTTTACACTTAAGGATTCACCAGTGCTAATAATTGGTCACCACATTCTCCATGGTAAAGTGTTGAATCTTGAGAAACCTCTGGCAGTGTTAGTAAAGACGACAGAAAGCAGTGGGGACGCGGCTATGGAAACAGACGATGCAGCAGAATCGAGGAAAACTTGTTATGATGTCAAGGCAATCATCAAAAAAAAAGATTCTTTTCAAAACAAGACCCAAACCTATAATTGCTCATGTGCCAAAAAAACTGTAGTTTTTTTTGTGTACAGTGGACAGGGGGACTTTTTTTTATTTTGTATGAATAATTTGAATGTGCTCTGTTAGTGTTTTGGGTATCTCTTGTCATATTTGTTAAGTTATTGATGCAATCTCAATATATTTAGTGATTCTCAATTTAAAAAAAATTAAAATATCTAAAATGTGTGAAAACTAAAAAAAAAAAAACAACCTCTCTGATCATTCAGACTCATTAATAAGTTGTTGATATCTAAGTACTTCAGTATATTTACAAGGTAAAAAAAAAACAACCTCTCTGTGATAAAAAAATAATGATCTCGTCCGAAAGCTTTAACGGGACAGAAATGAACAACACAACTAAACAATACAGACCTTACTCACTACACTTCACGATCTACCATAAGGACAAATCAACGGTACACTCGCATGGGTTCCCCCTGCACTCGAAAACGACACCCTGCTCAAAGCTCTAAGAATAATTAGCAAAACAGAACCATCAGTCAAAACAATCCCACACACCAACAATCGAAGATTTACCATCTTCACAGATAACCCGTCAATCATCCCTCACTACATCAAGTTCAACTACAAAAACAAATCTATTAACATTCTCATAGCCATCCCAGGAAGAAAACAAGCATGCCAAACATGCGCATCCACACAACACTGGACAAATCAGTGTCACCTAACAAATCAAGACTCGCCACGACAGGAAACTCCGGACGCACCAACAACCGAAAATACAACAAACCTGACAACAAGCTGCAGCAGAAACACCCAACCACCAGCTGGTCTCAACAAAGAAATAGTCACCGGACCGGCGAGGAAACGTCAGCAGCAATTACCAAGACACAGCTACATCAACTCCCACCACTACGCCACAACCCGGAAAAATCAGCGCTAAAATAAACACGAAAGATACATCTAGCACCGGCAAAGCCAAGCCATTTTTAGTAACAGGAACAGAATCGCTCCATTCAAAAAGGAAAAAAATAAGTGACAGCCCCTTATTAAAGAAAGGTAGAGTAACAAAAACAGCAAAGACTAATGAGCTTATGACCTGCAGCAGCTGCTACAAGATGTGCAACAGCCTAGAAGAGTATGTAAAACATTACAAACAACACCCGAAGAATACAGTATGCGGACTCTGCAATATACAGATTACACGCGAACAAGCAATCACGCAAATGCACGCACGGAGACTGAAACTTTCCAATGCACCATCTGTGAAACATTTTTCCTTTCAGAGGATTCTTGGGACAGTCACTGCGAGGAAATACACTCTGAAACGGGGGATGGTACCAATTACTACTCAGCTTACTTCAGCAAAAAAAAATTGTTTGGCATATTATGATTTTTTAGAATATTGCAAACAAAAATCGAGACCCAGTCTAGGTGGTCAAAAGTATATACACAAGTAAGCTTGATTGTGTAATGGTTTCTTGCATTCTGTTTATTTTTATGATTTTTTGTATGTATATTATTATTTTTGAAAACATTCCATTTTATAGCTATGCAATTCTTTAGTATGTTTTATTTAAATAATAATTAAGATACGCAATTGCTTTTTAAGTTCCTTTTTAAGTACGTACCTAACTATTTAAAACTATTGAACTATGCCATCTTTCACACTAAAGCTTATGTAGATTTTTAACTTGTTTTCTATGCAACAGAGTGTGTTCGTTACTGTAGAAGTGTAGAACAATAGCTGCTGTAATATACCTGTTTTTATTTTACAAAATCACAATCAAGATGCACGGAAAACATTATTTATATAAAAAAACGCATTTGTTTTGTTTGGTCGGAATTGGCCCCAAAAAAAAACGCAACCCCCCTCCCCACTCATTGTTTCACGGTCTAGCGGCATAGTAGTTCCGCACATAGCGCTGGTTTTTATTTCGCAGCAATGTCGGTTAAATATAGCTTGTATTTAAAAAAAAAAGTTTCAAGGGAGGTAATTGTGGAATTATATTTCAAAAAATAAGCAAACCGAAACAATCACTAATTTTAATTCGCAAAAATTCAACTAAAACAAAATATTTAAATAAGTAATGTCACAATATAGAATAATTTGCAAATTGATACAATTTATATCTTTGACAGAAAAAAAAATATAAATCTCAGCTGTATTAAAAATCATGAACACTAAACTTTTTTAATATATATTTAATATAAATTAGGTAAAGAAAAATTGTCCTTGTTATTAGTTGATCTAGTATTTTTTCAAAATTATTTTTCAACCTCTCAAAAGCAATAAACTGTGAAGTCAATGTCAATATTATTACTTTAAAAAAACACTTTTCAAAAGCAAAACTTAGATCAGTGGTTCCCAACCTTTTGCGAGTGGCGACCCCCTTTCATAAAACATAAGTGACCCGCGACCCCCATATAATTAACAAGTCGAAATGACTAAATAAAATAATAAGCACTAAATTAATATGATCTAGTAGACTTTCAATATGAATTATTCTTGATAACTGTTTTAATACGATAAGCAAAATTACATGCTATTAACAAGCATTAACTAGCATTAACAATTAAATGTTGCAAATTTAAGAATTCATCTTGTTATTCAACGGCAATGCTGGTAACATCAAGGAAAGCAGAGGAAGGGTAACAATACAGATTCTTCTTCTTTCAGCTCGGCGAAAATAACGCCGCAGTTCGTTGTCAAGAGATTCAAGATGCACAGAATCCTTTAAAATTTTTATCTATCACACCACACTGCAGAGTTTCTAAAACATGGCAGTATTTCAAATATTTATTTTTCCTCGCCAATTTTGCAGCTTTGATAAAAATGCCAAGAGATTATCATGAAAAGAGATAATATTCGTTCCTTTATCAGGTTAAGCTTTTGTTGATGTTCGAATATATCTGCTAGGTATGATACTCTCTCCAACCACACCATGTCGTTAAAGTATATCAAAAGGTCTTGTTTCCTTGCACTTCCAAGAACATCTTGATTTCATCTTTCAATATCATCTTTCAATTCAAAAGCACTATTGACATTTCCTATTGACAGCCAGCGTATTGAAGTGTAGAACCTCGAGATCTTTATTCTTGTCTTTGCACAGTTCTTGAAACAGACAGGTGTTTAGGGCTCCAGATTTAATATGATTTACGACTTTTATTAGCAATGGAGTCGGATAAGTCTTGCTGGCGAGGGCATATGTGAATCATGCAGTGGATTCCCTTTCATTAGGGAGCAAAATCTTTTACCTTTTACTTTTTTTCTGAAATCCCCATTTTGACCCAAACACGACGCACCATACGTACAAGCTCCACAGCCGTTTTCCCATTTTAATCCTCCATTTTCAAAAAAACATATTTATTTCTCCATGATATCTTCACAAAACATCAACTCTTATTTGCTAACATCTGAATGAATATATTTCACAAAGACAAGCAACTGCGAACACGAACTCACGTCTGTCGATTCGTCAACTTGAAAATCAAACAATGGTGAAAGCTTGATTTCATTCTAAATTTGTCTTTTAACATAAGCCGCTGCATAGTATTATTAGACAGAGATATTTGTTGCATCTTTACTGCACTGGAATCCCCAAGAATTAATTTTACCATCTTCAGCATACATAGTTTGATGAGATTTTCTCCTTTGTGTGAGCGGTTTTTTGCTTGGCAATTTCTAATACTTCTTCATATGATGCTTGCACTAATGCTGTGTTTTCTTGGTGAAAACGTTCTGTTCGATCAAGTCTCTGACGTTTGCAACTAGCTTCATGACGACGAAAGAACTACATATCTTTGTTGGTGTGTTCCGAATGACTCATCTCAAAGTGACGTTTGGAAGTTTTCATAGACTCCTGACTAAGAACAACTTTGCACAGTACAAATTGTTTATTCTCTATTCCATTTCCAGTGATGTTAGTAATGCCGAATTTCAAATATTTTTCTAAATATTTGTTTTTTATTCATTGCTAGAGTTTAGTCTACCAGTTGGTGACCCCCCAGAAAGCCCTTTACGACCCCCTTGGGGGTCGCGACCCCCAGGTTGGGAACCCATGACTTAGATTGTAAAGAAGAGGAACAAGAAATTTATTAGACACCAATCTGACAGATATGGCAAAGTCAAGGCAAACTGGCGAAAACCCAAGGGTATTGACAACAAAGTAAGGAGGAGGTCAAGGGTCAATATAAAATGCCAAACATTGGTTATGGTACCTGGAAGAAATGCAAGCACCTCTGTCCTGATGGCTTCATAAAGTTTTTGGTTCATAATGTTAGGGAGCTGGAAGTATTGTTGATGCAAAACCGCACTTTCTCTGCTGAAATTGCACACAATGTCTCAAGTAAGAAGCGTAAAGATATTGTTGAGCGTGCCCAGCAACTAGCTATTAAAGTGACAAATCCAAATGCCCGTCTTCGCTCTAAGGAGGATGAATAAACTGGCAGCTTGGTTAAATTAATAAACATAATATATATATATATATATATATATATATATATATATATATATATATATATATATATATATATATATATATATATATATATATATATATATATATATATATATATATATATATATAAAAACCTCTCAAAAGATAACACCACCCTCAACCCATTTGGTATCCAATTAGAATCTACTATGCATCTCTGTTTTTTCGCTTTCTACCTTTTATTTACATATCGTTAATATTTTCTATTAATTTCTCACGCTGTTTATATTGAAAAAAAAATTCTCAACAAAACTGAAAAACATTTAAGACTATTACTATTATGGTAAAAAAAAAACATGTTTTTATTTCTTTATTTCTGATTATATTCATTTGAACTGTTGATCTTTATTTTAATAATGTTCACCATTATGTTCATGCAATGATAATTTTTATTAATGTTTAAACTATGTCAAATTCTAAGCAGAGGCGTAGCGACCCTTTCCGGCGCCCGGGGACAAACTTTTCGATTTGCACTCCCCCCCCCCCTCAAGATTTGGATTTGCACCCCCCCCTCAAACTTTCGATTTGCACCCCCCCCCCCCTTAAACTTTCAATTTACACCCCCCTCAACCTTTCAATTTATTTTTCCAACCCATTTTGGCGCCCCCTAAGGTCGGCGCCCGGGGACATATGTCCCCCCCGCTCGCTACGCTACTGATTCTAAGCACACACACATTTGTATATTATGTTGATGTAAATATTTCTATTTGAAAATAAAGGTATTAAAAAAAATAACACTTCATATGCAGGGGTCTCTGAAGCAGATGAGCTCTACTTCATCTACCCCAGGGGTTGGCAACCTGTGGCTCAGGTGCTGCATGCGGCTCCTTTGATGTCAAGATGCAGCTCTCGAGTTCCATGTGCAAATATTATTAATTATACTTTTTTTTTCAAAAACTCATGCAATGTACTCGGCAAGGTACGATACAATAAAAAATATAAACAACGAGCCGACCCGCGGCATATCATACGCCGCTATTTAGTTGTTTTTTTTTTCTACTTTTCAGTTATTCATAATTTGTGAATTCGACACTACCAACGCTGCCACTGAAAATATTTCTTTAAAACACTATAAGTAGCTCGTTAAGGACGATAACCCCACCCTCCTTCCCCACACCCTCAACTTAGTTACCCCCCCCCCTACGTTTAAAATAGTTTCAAACAAATTATCTGCCCCTAATAGTCGTCACTAAACCCGGCTCTGTTTGTAAACATTTAGAGAGAACCACAGCTCACCAGACCATGTAGGGGTGGGGGTGGTAGGGAGCGCGTTTACAGCTTGTTTTCTAGCGTCTCTCAGAAGAGAATTATATATATAGATGCTATTCAATAAAAAAAAAACTCTCTGTGATTAAAAAAATGTTACATACATTATTATGTACAACGCTTTAAAATATTGCATCCCTAGCAGGCTGTGGTACAAATTTCCGCTAGGGATCACTAACAAAAGGAACGAACGGAAATGCATGTATGAAATGGTTACATCTTATTGTGTTTTAAATAGTATATGTATTATATATATATATATATATATATATATATATATATATATATATATATATATATATATATATATATATATATATATATATATATATATATATATACACATGGCTATAAGAGGACGAGCTGCTCCTTCTAAAAAAATTTGTACCCACACAAAATATACCGGACTTTTCTGTCGCACACGCACCCCACGAGAATCCCACAGGGTGGGGGAGGGGGGGTAATGTTTCCCATTTCTAAAACCGCTGTTCCAAAATATAAACAGAATGCAATCTATGGAATATCAATAGCCAATAAACTTAATGTAATTTAAAAAAAAAACATCAATATCCTATCGTCGACAACATTCTGGACAGGTTCATTGTAAAAGTTCCATTTCTTCGTGAATAATTAACCGTTTTATTTTTTATTTTGTCTATTGTTTTTTTTTTCATTCGTGTACGTATACACAACACCCACGAATTATGGCTCATGAATAAAACAGATGGGCCCAGGATATTGAAAACCCGACATGTCTGGAAGATTGTTGCGAAAGATAAAACACCCACATGAGTTTCTTCGGCGAATGTCTAACATTTATTAACAAACTTCAATAACTTTGTATGGATAACTTACTTTTATAGCAAGAGTATACTTATGCCCGATCGCAGTGATAAAAACATGGTTGTATCATATTAACAAACTTTCAATAACCTTAGTTAACTTACTTTTATAGAAAGACTGTAAATATGGCTGATCGAAGTGATAAAAGCATGGTTGAACCGTTTTGAGAGGAAAATCATCATGAGAGAAATAAAAATCGGATCGTGATCTTTTGTTAAGATTAAGATAATTGAGGCCTGTATGATAATTGCAATCAAGTAATATTTAACATCATGTCACGTGATGTTAATTTATGATATTACAACTTTATTTTACAACTTCATACAATGATACGTATGGACTTCATCAGAAGTGTATTTGAATGAGGGCAGTAGAGTTAAAGCGTAGGGGCGAATGGAGAGTGACGGAAGGGGGGGGGGGGTTAAGTAAAATCGAGTTCACTTTAAAACCTGACGGTCTATATGCTAATAGGGCAAGGGATGGTGTGGTCAGCGCTATGCCTAGTCGCATTTACTTTATCTAACGCGAGTTAGGTGCACATCAGAGCTGGGTGGACTCAGGGACGTTCTACTGACTTGAACACGGATTCGAACTCGAGACTTTCGGGTTAGTAGTCTATCGATGTTCCGCTAGCCCACGCCGGGGATGGGGGGGGGGGGGGGGATAACATCCTCAGTTACTATTATGCTTGAGACCCGATACAATGAGTCCACACATTAAATATCACTTCTCGTTTGAAGAAGATTTTTGTGACTTTATTTGAAACTTGTGTTTGGTCACAACAAAAAATAAAATAAAATTCCTAGTTACAAATCAAATAAATGTGTCAGCATCACTTTGGTGAAAAGAAACATAATACAATGTAGTTTCCATTGTTTAATTTCAAAGTTCTTGAGAACTAAGATGTGAAATAGATACCGAGTGTTAATGTCAGAACCGGTGTGTATTACTTCAACATCAAACAGGATGTCTAGACATTTTAATTTAATTTTTTTTTTAATTGTTAAATTTTATTTTTATTTTATAAACTTTTTACCATCTTGTATAATTATGGAATGTAAGGGGAAGTATTTTAATAGGGCATAAAAATCGATTTTTACAAATCGCGACGTTTTTTACATCATTGCTATATCGGAATCCGGGAAAAGCCTAGTTTTGTTATCTTGTCTGTATGTGTGTGTATCTGTATTCGTGTTTGTGTGTGTTTGTGTGTGTTAATGTTTGCGTGTGTGAACTCGATATCTGAAGTACTTTTTAGCTAGGTGTACGAAATTACATACAAAGGTAAAAGTTCCAACACATATTTTCTATCAGCTTTTGAGCGATTTCCGATAATCGGAATTAGTGCTATCACTGACTAATATACGAAAAAGATAAGGAGATCTCACTCCCGCTCTTTCTTTCAACATTTACAACGTCACAGAACACGAATCGCTAACCCTTTAATTTCATCGAGTTTTGTAACAAGTCTACACCATTCCAAGATTGTATCGGATAGCATACTGTTGTGAAAATGATTAAAAGTATTGTGTTTGGTGATATTATTTTATAAGTAATACAGATCTCTCTTCTTCACAATTACAAAATATTTCTATTTTAATGATCTCCTGTAAAGTATATCATGACAACACCGATACAACGTTGTGTTTTGATTTTATTATAAGTTTTGTTTTCTTATGTCACAGCGTCGGTCTAGTTGGTTATAATAAAACCGTGCAACCCAATTCTCAACAATGTCTAGTGGAGCTTTTTTTTTCCTAACATTCCAGGTAAGTGTATCTCTGATGACAACACAAGAATGTATCATTTTATGTATACTTTTACATCATATTCTAGTAAAGCACAGGTGTGGCATCCCACCTGTCAGGTGTGGCATCCCATCTGTCAGGTGCTGCACCGGCGCAGGGAACATCAGCATCCTAGAGTTGACAAACAGTGGGTTGAAGCACAGGTTGTACCACCGCGTGACAACCAGGCTGCAGAGATCCAACACGGCCAACCCGGTGAAGCTGATGTTCATGGTGCTGCTGTAGCCCTGTCGGTGGAAGATGATGATGTTGATGAGGTTGGTGGCGATGCCTAACATGGCGAAGAGACTGCTGAGGAAAACGAGGTTGACGACCTCGAAGACCTGATGCGCATCGTCGCTAAACGTGGCAAATAACGTCGTGTTTTCCGCATCCGCTTTTTCACCGTTTGTTCCTGGTTGGACAAAAACTATTGAAGCAAATCCAAAAAGTAAAGCAGGCTGAAATCGGAGTCAATGGCTTCAATGGCGCATAACCAGTTTACACGTATACTTAATTGTGTTGGAGGGGATCCCTTTCAACACTAAAATTTAGAACGAAGAAAAAGACCAACGCCATCACCAAGGCTACGGCTACAACTCCGTCTTAACTTCAAACCTTAGCTAACGTTTTTAATTTAAACAATTTAATTATCTTATACCCATATCCTGGTTGGTAAAATTATCCTTAAACCATCAATCCTAATTTTTTAAAAAGCCCCTGTCCATTTTCATGTCGTTCTTTCCCCACGGTTCCGCTTCATTAAACAAATAATTTAATTACCACCGTGAGTACCCGACCAATCTAGAAACTTTAATTACACTTGCACCAATTACTACCCCGTGAAACCCTTTCAAAATCATTACAGCTAATTACTCCTTTCTTTCTCCCCCCCCCCCTCTCCCCCCACCTCACGACGCTATGTAAATAGGACTACATTAACGACCACCTCTGCTAATATTGAATAACAACTTTTAAGTGCGCTGTTAAAAAACGCTTTTGGAAATCGATATGGGATCGATTACTCACCGTTACATTTTACTTACCGTCCTGCTGTCAGTTTTTCAACACAAGAAAAATATTTTAACACAATATTTCAATTGTTCATATAAGTACTTAATTTTTAAAATTTTTATTTTATTTGTTATAAAATTTAAAACATTCTTTTTTTTTTGTTTATTTTTGTTTATTTTTTTATTTTTTTTTATTTTACACAATTGTTTAAGGGGGGAGAAAAATAGCAGAATAAAACAAATAATAGAAAATAGAATTATTAAACATCTTTTAACACTGTAATCAACACAGTCTAGGTAACCAGTAATAATGTTAAAATTAATCACTAAATTAAACTTGTACTGTAAGTATTTATGTCACATTTAACCTAAATTTTATTTAGCTCACTTGTAAATACATTACATCAGTAATGGTTAATCAATAGTTTAATCTTGTGTAAATGGGATACTAGTAATGATTACGTATTTAGAGAGT
This sequence comes from Physella acuta, assembly GCF_028476545.2. Classification (NCBI taxonomy): domain Eukaryota; kingdom Metazoa; phylum Mollusca; class Gastropoda; family Physidae; genus Physella; species Physella acuta. The sequence continues at coordinate 170,812 of NW_026732774.1, forward strand.
GAGTCATGTCCCTTGAATAAATGTTAATTGAAATATTAGCGTTTTGCTGTTGGTTATAAATATAGGCAAAAGTGTGTTTTTTTAAGACGAGAATGTGTGACTGTTTCCTGAAGGTGAAGGACAAAGTTATTTATAAAAGAAACGTTACTGGACTTCGTATTTCTTCACATACAAAACTTACCAAGTAAAAACTATGCAAAATTTGTGATGCTAAACTGCTTCACATATAAAGAGGAATATTGCATTGAATTATGAGCAGTTACAGTAAAGAAATGTGTTAAGAGAATACATGTAGTTAGTAATAATTAGGCTGATTTAGTTACAAAGATTCCATTGGTGTCCGCTCCATAATTCACAAGTCAAGGTAGTTATAAATACCACAGCACCATGGTAAACTAGATTGAACTAAATGTTGAACTTGTCTACTTTTGTCTCTGTCTATTAGCGTGTCTAGTTATGTCTTGAGATGAACAGCTTCTTTTTGTTTAACCACAAATTGAAACAGGTCAAGTAAATGTTTCAAACAGCGAACCTTTTAAGGTCTAACTACTTAAATTTTAGGTTATATGACAAATATTTTAGGTTTTTGCACTACAATTTTAGGTTTTCGAACTAAAATAATTTTTTTTTATGATTTGAGGTCTTAAGACATATATTTTAATTTTAGGTTTATAATATTAGGTTTTAGTTTTAGGCTTACAATATAAGGTTTTAGTTTTAGGTTTACAATATAAGGTTTTAGCTTTAGGTTTACAATATAAGGTTTTAGTTTTAGTTTTACAATATTAGGTTTTAGTTTTAGCATTACAATATTAGGTTTTAGTTTTAGCATTAAAATATTAGGTTTTAGCTTTAGGTTTACAATATAAAGTTTTAGTTTTACTTTTACAATATTAGGTTTTAGTTTTAGGTTCACAACATTAGGTTTTAGTTTTAGCATTACAATATTAGGTTTTAGTTTTAGCATTACAATATTAGGTTTTAATTTCAGGTTACAATATTAGGTTTTAGTTTAACATTACAATATTAGGTTTTAGAGCTAAAACTTCGGTTATAGGACGCACGAATCATACATCAATGAATTTTTTTTGTTCGTTTCAAAATTTATATGCACTGACTGAGTGCAGGATGTTAGCTTAATTAATTGATTAATTAATTAGCCTCCCGTTTTGTTGGAGACCCGTAACATGACGAATTTGAACAACGGACAGGAGGAGATAATTCTGTGTTTAAATTTTTCATGAGCTGAGGATGGATTGCCCCTCTGTTGAGGGGGGCGTGTGTGCGTCTGTGTGTATGTGAGTGGTGGGGGGGGGGGGAGTGTAAATATAGCGAGCATGATGTTCTAGCTCTGAACATGAGCAAATGATTGTTGGTTGGTTACGTGGAGTTTGGTGTAAGTGACTTGGGTTATATTGGGCTGGGCGTTGTTCACTGGTATTGTTGCGTTTGTTGACTTGGTAATGGTGACTTGGGTATTAGTGACTTGCTAGTGATGACTTCATAATGGCGACTGTATAATGTAGACTTTGTATTGATGACTAGGTAATGGTGACTTGGTAATGGTGGTTTAGAATTCCTGACTTAGGTATTAGTGACTTGGAATAGGATGCTTGGTATTGGTGAGTTGGTATTGGTGAGTTGGTGATGGTGACTTGGTATAGGTGACTTATTATTGGTGACTTGGTATTGGTGACTTGGTAATGGTGACGTGGTATTGGTGACTTGGTAATGGTGACATGGTAATGGTGACTTGGTATTGGTGACGTGGTAATGGTGACTTGGTATTGGTGACTTGGTAATGGTGACATGGTATTGGTGACATGGTAATGGTGACATGGTAATGGTGACATGGTATTGGTGACTCGGTGTTGGTGACTTGGCTAGAGTGACTTGGGTATTGGTGACTTGATAATGGTGACTCGGTATTGGTAACCTGATAAAGGTGACTGAATAAGTATTGATGACTTTAGCTTTTATGAATCTCGTCATTGTTGACTTTGATAATGCTGACTTGTTTATTTCATACTTTTGGTATTGTTGGTTTAAATTTGTATTAACTTTTGCCCTATTGAATTTTTACCCCATTAATTAAAAGTACTCATCGACAGCGCATTTACTTTAGATTGTGTATATATGTGTGTGTGAGGGGGGGGGGGCACCATGATTTTTTCATTTTCCTCTTTCTTGCTTGTTATACCCCACACAAAACAATAGTAAATAAAATGAAGTAACATGCTATATCATCCCACCTTTTTCTGTTTACTTTTTTTGTTTTATATGTTTTTTTTTTTTAAATTGCAAAACTAAGTTTATACTGTATTGTTGACCTGTGTGTGTGTGCGTGTGTGTGTGTGTGTGTGTGTGTGAGAGAGAGAGAGAGAGAGAGAGAGAGAGATAGGGGGAATAGTTGTTAGGGGCGGGGTTGAGCCTGGAGGTTCTTTTACTTTGAAGTCCACATAACCTTGAACCCTGACTCTACACCACTCACACCTTTCCATAGTCAAACTTATTTAACCCTACCCTTTCTGGTACTTCGCAACGGAATTGTGGGCTACTTACACATTGGTCAAATAAACATGCAGAATCTACAACTCTCTGTTATTTAATCAATAACTTAGCCCTACTTTTAATTTAAAAAAATTAGTATCTTTAACAGAGTTATACATTTTTATGTAACTCTTACGGGGCTATAAGCATGTTATACAACTCAGGGGACAAAAGCACATGACACACTCCAGGGGACATAACCATATATATTCATCAGTATTACAAAAAAACGTTCATGACGGAATATTGCCCTTTTTTAACCGGCTAAGCGGTAAGTTCAATTATTTATATTAGCATGGCATTTTTATATAAAAAAAAGAGCAAGCTAATGACAAAATTATTTAATAAAATTTTAGTTCTGAAACTGATGTCTGAAAGTGTTACTTTTTGGGGAAACAAACCTGTTCTAAAGTTACAAGTCAACCATTATGTTTAATAGAATGAAATTTAAAATAAGCTCTACACCTGTACTTATAAAAATTAAAAAAATTATATTCAACATAGAACACAAAGTTATTTTCAGGTATTTTTCAGTTTTGAAATGAGAAGTTCTGTATTTTAAAAGTAAACGATTTTCAAAGAATGAAAGTTGGCCTACATGTCAGCAAGAAGTATAATAACTGTAAATCTATATCAGTCCTCACAAGCCAGTGATAAAAACTGTGATACTAAAGCGAGAATAGCAAGGTAAACTGACGCTGTAAATCACTTGTCTGAGGCGGTTACAATAAAATGAAAAAAAATAATTTTGTTTTGGGAAGAAACAACATGCTTAAAACATATCACGAAATAGAAAATGACGTTTTTTTAATCAAGATGTTTGTTAGAAAACAAAATTGAAAAAAAATAACACTTTTAAATTGTGTACAATTTGGTAGATTTACGTGTAGGTGACGTGTAGAAGATAGTTGAATATTTTGCTGCTGTATTACATGCATTAGTAGGTAAGGAAAAATTGTGCTCTTCGGATTGCAGGTTCTAGTTCGCAGAAAGTCCCAGAGCATACTCAGCTTTAATTAGTACCTGACACAAGTTAAGGAAATTACTTTTCTTATATATATATATATATATATATATATATATATATATATATATATATATATATATATATATATATATATATGCATAAATTCATGTATGATCTATATAATATGTTTATGTTTGAATGCGCAGTTTCATTTCAGTGTCCTAACTAAATTAATACAGCGTGGATAATTTTACTGAATATTTTGATTATTCAGTGATAAACTCTAAAGATATACAAGGTTCATAGTAATTGATACAACAATTTTTTATGATGTATGCAGATCAAGAAAAGTTGTCGATTTATTTAAATCAGTAGCTTAAATTTCAGTCAGTGAAATAGAATAATTAAGTAATTGTTATGAATATATATATATATATATATATATATGTATGTGTGTGTATGTATGTGTGTGTATGCGTTTGTATGTGTATGAGTGCACGAGGTTAACCGTCACGGTATTGTAAAATATATATGATTTAAATTTAAGCAGTTGTTTTTTGTTTTAAAATTATTTTTTTTCCGATTTCTATTTGTTATTCTACAAGATTTTTCTTACGTCTGCTTCTGCCAGTTTGTCTCTCTGCGCTGAAAAGGATTCGGGGTAACCAAAGGTCGTCCTGTTTTATTTAAAGAAAATGCATGTTTGTATTATATTTTTTACTGTATTTTAAATGTAATAGTTGTTTATTTTTTCAAAAGTTTCTTTTAAAATCAACATCCTCTCGTGCTTCCGTGTGTACTTTTGATCTTTTTATTTTTAAAGATCTGAATTCGCCGTATAAAAGTAGTTCACATCCTTAGTGGAATACATTCAAATTGTTCGTTATTTTAGTTTATTTTTTGCTGATTCTATACCTGAAGATTATGAATACCAAAACAAAAAGACTAGCATAAAATAAACTTTTTATGCATTTACATGTCACACAAATTTGATGGTCGTAAAAATCTGTCAAAGAGATTTAACTAACAGCTTTTTATTTTAGAATTATGTTTGAAAAGGAAATTATATATTTGTATTATAGATTTTCCCATTACATTTAAGCTTGCTATTAAAAAGGTTTTAATATAGTTTTTTTTTTATATTTTTAATAACATTTAGAAGCTATAAAAGTAAAATAGTAAATCGATATTTGCGTTTTCTTTACGCTCTTTCTTAAAACGCCACCAAACACAATTAAAACAGTTGCTTTAAACCACGATCTTTAGCTTCCAATATTTTTACTGTAAACCATAATTATCTGACCCTAATTGCCACAACTATTCCCCCCCCCCCCCTACTAGCATTGATCTCGAATCTCATATTAGTAAACACTCAGCTTATCGGATAAATAAAGTGAATAATAGTTACTGCTTAGTTATATCCTGTTATGTTATTGAATAAAGTAATGTATACTTTTTGTGATTAAGTCATCGGTTATATTAGAAAATATAGATATTTTTGCGTTGTCAACGGAGATGAACTTACGTGTATAGCTAAAAATGAAATCGTTTAATTATAAATGATGCAGCCTCGAGTGAAAAGATATGCCCACTAACGGATAATTTAGCCATTATGACTTATGAAAAAGCTTACAATTACAATACTGAAAGGACTGCAACAACATTGTTACTGGATAATTTCAACCTACGCGTCTATTGTTGATAGATCCTATACCATGAAAGCGAGAACTAACAAAAGAACACATAAAGCAGCTACTAGACATCTGCTACAACGATAAAGCGCCATGTCCCTTTATGACTTAAGCTGAAATTAAAAATACTGGCAAGGACAGATAAGACTCATAACAGGGCGTTTACACTTGTCACCAGTGTTTCTTCCAGACTTTTTTCTCCGGGGGGGGGGGGGCACTTGAAATTTTCGGGGGGGGGGGGGGGGGCGGTAAAATTTTTCTTTGCCCCCCCCCCCCCCCCGAAGAGATGCCTGGAAGAAACTCTGCTTGTCACGCGTATACTATACATGACTAGAAGAAAAACAACCTCGCTACAAGTTAGTATACAAGTTTCGTGGGAAATTTTTTTCAGATAACAAAAATCTACTGCGAGTTTTTTTTTTTTCTAGACATACATCAAGTATTATCCACGGTATACGAGGGAGTAAATACAATCTCCATTATAATTATCTCTCATATAAATAAAAAGAAATATGTAACTTATTTATAAAACTTAATCACTTTATAACCAATGCAGCAATACCGATTCTTAAACCACTTATACAACGGATAAGAAGAAAAAACAATTAGCATTTGTATGATTTATAACATAAAGATTTACATTGAATACCAAAGTAGTGGGGTTTCATTGCAGTAAATGTTTGCATTTAGTAAACAATTTACAGTAAACGGTGCCTAAATTTCATGGAAATCGTTTAAAATGTTTCAGTTACATATAATTCAAACATAATAGACGACTACGCCAGGCTAACCGTTCGTTTCTTAATCCAGCTTAAATGATTAATGAGGCATTCTACTTAAAGTACATCATTGACTGGGTTCAACATACAATCTGGTGGAAAGTTTTCCTGTATTTGGAGCTCATGGTGTAGTACATAACCAGACTGATACTGGAGTGAACGACTTCAAATAATACACCAAAGGACCAAGCGACTAGGAACGAGTTGGATAACTGACCGGTGATGCTGAATTCTGGTAACACAAAGGCGAAGCCGGTGATGATGACGGAGGGGGTGTAGAAGATCACCATGGCAACGGCAATTACAATTACCATGTTCATGGTCTTCTTGTCGCGGTTCGAAACCATCTCGGACTGTTTGTTTTGGACGGTCACCTCGCTACGCCATTTTGTTTTTAGTTTTAGTTTGACGACTAGAACGGACGTGAAGAAACCCACCATCATGAAGGACGCGATCATGTAGATGCCAAATAATAGAAAAGTCAAACCGTCAAGAATTTGGTCGTGGGGTTTAGAAATTAGCGACACTAAAGTCGAATTTTTATCGGGGTAGAATTTCCAGTCTATATACATGATAAGATATTCAGGTGTAAGGGCCATAACTGTGATAATATAAATACACACAATCGCGAATGTCGCTCTTCTGGGAGTTAAGATTCGTTTGATCTTTAAAGGTGTGGCAATACACAGACACCTTTCAGCGGTGATGTAGACCGTGATCCAGCCGGTGATGCGGGTACAACACAGGTGCAACAGCCCACCTGTCAGGTGCTGGACCTCACCTGTCACCATCGGTACCCCGGAGTTCTCGAACAACGGGTTGAAACACAGGTTGTGCCATTGGATCACGACCAACCCGCAGAGATCCGACACAGCCAACCCGGTGAAGCTGATGTTGGTTGTACTAGACGCCAGACCCTGACGGTAGAAGATGACGATGTTGATGATGTTTGCGATGATGCCGAAAAAGCCGACAATGCTGCTGAGAGCGACGAAATTGACGACCATGTAAAGTTTTTTTGCCTCGTCATTGAAGACGTCTACAACACGATGCTGTAGAGAGAAGCTTGAATTAGTCATGTTGGACAGGTCTTTAAACGCCTGCGACATGTTGTTCTACCTTCACACACTGGGCCTGGACTTTATATTGAAGTCACCAAGTAAAGAGAGAAGTTTGTTAGACCAAAACAATCAGGAAAACGCTAAAGCATATGTCAGCATAGCAGCCAGAATGTTATACCAAACTTTGAAGAATTGCCCAAAGTCAAATACAATGGGAAGATGTAGTTGCGTCCCAATTCTTAAGCAGCTGTCATCTGTCTGATGATGGTGATGGTGATTCGCTTTGCTTTCTATCACTTTTTAATACCATCCTACCACCATTCATTCGTACAGGTACAGGTAAATTGAGAACTTATTCTTTTCTTTCCTATACTGATCCACCTACGTTTTTGATTATCTTTATTCTAAATACTTTAAAATAATTGCAATTCTAATCTAGAAATTTAAAAATGACTTCACCGCTATACTTAATTTCAGGTAGACCTGTATCAATTATTAAAGTTATCGTATTTTGGTAAATTAACAAATAAATAAATACGGTCAAATATATTCATGGCGTGCTTCTGAATATCTCCATTTTTTTATTCTTTTTTAAAAGTAAATTTACATAATAAATTTGGTATGATGGTAAGCATTAAAGCCATTTAGTAAAAGTTCTGAAATAGATTACTGTATAGGCCTACTCTCCTTAATCAAGTTCAAAAACCCAGAAAATTTTACTAAACGAAAAAAAAACAACAACAACCCACCTAGCATTATAGCTAAACAAACAGCCGTTTCAACTCGGCCGTGTAGTCTATCAAGTATAAATCATTTAGCCGTATATACAGACAACATCCTTACTTGTCCCTGTATTAGATCGATCGCTTTGCACCTTCAAGTCGTCCTTACCTCCCCTACATTCAGTTAAAACGAAACGTGTATATAATTAAAGCACCATATTCTTTTTTTACAAAGAAAACCAAGAATGTACTTTTTTGAAAATTGAGACAAGAGTTTCATTAAGTAATTAGTTTTCATTGAAGTAGAAACTAAATAATTAAAAATTTCGATCAGGGATGAGATTATTAATTGCATCATTATAATTAATAACCCGGTCTTGTTTTGGGGGTAAAATCAATTAGCACATTACTCGTTGTGGCATTCCCTTCTAAAGCTGGCTAATTATCAACAATTTATTTTTACCAAACAAAATTAACAAATCGTGGCTAATGATTAAAACAACTAATTAAAACTTTTTTTAATTAACAAAACTTACAGGCATTTAATTTCCATTTTTTTAAAATGCATTACTATCTATGCCCTTTAAAATTTGTAGTTTTTGAAGTCGCGTCTAGTATAGTTATAATTTATTTTATGCGACCTTTTCACTGCAAGAGCTTATTTGAAGTGAGCTTGTATTTTTGCATTTAACACATAAAAACAGATACAACAAATTTTAAATAATTAGTATTCGTTGGGTAGATAGCGACATTACATATAAAGTTATTGTTTTTATTGTTCTGTATCAGGTATGTTTGCACTCTCATGTGGATCTAATATAATAAATTATATTTAACTATTTCATTTTAAGTTCCTAGCGAAGGTTCTGTTTAAAATGTTCATGCTCAAATAAGATAAGTAACACTTTTTAAAGAAAACTGTATCTTCCTATTTGTGAATACCGCGTTACTAAATCAAGTAGGTTAGGTCTAGGGGGAGTAGAGTTTATTAGCATTAACTGACCAGAGAAATCCTACCACTAATAGTAGTCTTACAATTCCTTTTCTAAAGAGAAAGGGTTGTTTTTAGCTGTTTATCTCAGCCATCTCTAGGCTACTGTTAAAGTGTCATTCGCTACATAGTCAAAAATATTATTGTTCTGTTATATTTTGCATGAAATCCTTATGATGAGCACGTTTACTGTTACATTATTAAAATAGCTGCAAGTGGCATCTCTTAGAGACAATGAAGATTTAATATATTTTTTTTTTGTAAACAAACATATCCACTAATTTTTTTTTAAATGTCAATGTCTATTCACAAAAATAATTTTTATTGTAAAATAATAATAGTCAAGTAGCTTTTTTCAATATTTTGAAATTTGTATAGTATCAGTGAAATGTTAAAAATAAAAAATTAGCAGTATAAATAATTCGAGTTAGCTCCTTCTGAGTTATTGTTTTAATCATTACAGGGGAAACAACCTATACTTTTGTTCTCAAAAGTCATTAAACAAGGCAGAGAAAGTCTGTTGAAAAATTAAAAATAGATGTTTATGATATAATTGAAATATAATTATTCATTCATTTGTGTAAAAGATGTTTTATATTTATATTTCAAATTTTGTAGATTTTACGAGCATCGTTTGAGGCTCAGCCAAACAATAAACTATTAGTTATATTAAAATTATTAATTTGAAAACATTCGCTACAATATCGATGGTCGTAATGTGCTAAGTTCGAATTAGATGAAATTCTTGATTTAAAAAACACCCAAATAGCTATGGGTCAGGGGTCGGCAACCTGCGGCTCGCGAGCCGCATGCGGCTCTTTTGGTGTCCAGTTGCGGCTCTACATCTCTATTCACAAATATCAATAAATATTCATTTTATTTTCAAAAATCATAAAAATATTAGTCTGCAACACTCGGTAATAAACGATATAATAATATATGTAAACAATAAACTTTCAGTATTCTATTAGAATATTTAGTTACACCCTATCTCAGTGTAGGCCTACTTCCTACTACATTTTCCATCTCGAATTGAAACATTCAATTTCATAGTGGATATCACAAATAAACTGAAAGGAAAACCCAGCATATGTCTTGCATGAAGAAGTGGTTTGTTTCGAAAAAAAAAATACTTTTTTTGTTAAATACACGGTGAGCGGTAAATTACTTAATAATTACGAAAAATCCGAAAAAATTATTGTCATGAAACCAATAGATTATCTCATAAATTAAAAGCATTTTATTTTAAATTAGATATATATAGTATGCTATTTGTTTAGGATTATATATATATATATATATATATATATATATATATATATAATAAAAAAATACTATTGACATAAAAATGTTAGTGGCTCTTTAAAAACCTGGTAATGTTGTGAATTGTAACTTTTGGCTCTTTCGAGTCAAAAGGTTGCCGACCCCTGACTATGGGTTAATATTTACCCAGCACCATTCTCACGCAACTCCAAGTCAAACAAAAGCATTACAATTGAATGCTGGATCTGCAAACAAGAATACACGAAACAGAAAAACACAATTTCTTCAGAATGCAGTACAATTCAGTTAGCAAAACAAACATTAGAGACCATCTTAAAAACAAAACAAAACAAAAAATCACTTCATGCATAAGCTATTACATTAATTTAACGAAATCAACAAGACTGGAGTTACAACGATGACGATGACAATCTGATTCCGACGACCGTCTTAGATCGCTAGTCTGGTATTTACGAAATAAGATTAAGTATGACGGATTTAAAGACACAGACAAAGTTGTCAATGAAATATTTTAATCCAGACTTAGATCAAGACTCAGTCAATACACATACAATTTCGACGGACAGCAGATAGTATAAAACACAAACTATTAAAATAATTATGTAAAAGTGACATTATGGGGTGGATATTTTCTGGTCTTCTTTTTCCCACAGCACCGGTATAGTCTTTGCCCTCATTGAAAACAAAATATTATTTCATAAAAATGTGTGAAATATGGCCTTGGTTTGAGACCACTGCAATACTAAAGCATGCCTAATTTGGCCTTGATCTGCAATTTTTTTCTGCTATGTCTATAGTAGACTCCTGTATAGTGTACACGTTTTAAAGCGCCATATCTAAGACGTGTCAAAACTGGCCTTGAACTGTTTCCTTATACTTTTCTTCAAAATAAAAAGTGTCAAATACGGCCTTGAACAGTTATCACACTTCTCTCCCCACTGCAGTGTCGCATGTATTTTCATGACGTAGCCAGTAGAACACCTCTTGCCTCTCCTGTTGGGTTAAAGGGGAATAATTTCCTTTCCAAAAAAAAACAAAAGATAGCACCACCCTCCTCCCATTTGGTATCCAACTTTTCGCATTCTGACTTTTTATTTACATATTGTTAATATTTCTTATTAATTACTCACGCTGTTTATATTGTAACAAATTCTCAACAAAACTGTAAAAACATTCAAGACTATCATGGTAGAAATACCATTTTTGTATATTTAGCCTTCATTTGAGTCGTTGATCGACAATTCGTTGTTCAGTAATGTTCACCATTCTGTTCTTGTAAAAGGTAATTTTGTTTGTAAATATTTGAATTGTGTTACAGACTAACACACACACACACACACACACACACACACACACACACATACTTGCATATGCTGATGTACTTATTTATATTTGAAAATAAAAGTATTAAAAAAGTAAGTATTAGTATTGAAAAAAAAGATCTGTAAATGTAAATCTATGATTTTCTAATTTGATGAAACAAATCTGCTACTGTACATAGCTTGTTTGGAAATATAGTTGTTTATTGTTGTTAAAAATAAAGTTATAATCTACAAATAATTATTTTAATGCTGCTTTGAACCATATTACTTTCTTCAATTAATTAATGCATAATGTTTGGAAACAACTGCTTTGTGCTTTGATTTTGTCTGGTAATCGGAGACAGTGTTTCTTCCAGACTTTTTTCTCCGTGGGGGGGGGGGGGCACTTGAAATTTTCGGGGGGGGGGGGGGGGGCGATAGACTTTCTTCGGGGGGGGGGGGGGGGTCGGACACTCTTAAAAGTACATATTTTCTATATTAATTATACAAAACTCATTTCGTTCGGGGGGGGGGGGCGGTAAAAATTTTTCGGGGGGGGGGGGCTCTCTGATCTGAGATTGGCTTACATGTCCTCTTCTTGCAAGCACTAAAACATGATCTATACAACCCCCCACCTTTGTGTTTTGATGGTCTATATAATTTTGTATTAGTGTTTATAATCGTTGCATTTAAAAAAAAACCAACAATTTCTCTATCCTCGTTTTAGAAGAAACCTATTCTATTGTAATTTTAAAAATATTTAAGGAAATCTTATGTTTATGTGTTGCTAATCTAAAATCGACAGACAAGTACTAAATTCAAACATCAGTCAAATATACAAGCAAGGGTTTTGTCAAATCTAATCTATGTAAACAATTATTATGGAACTACACAGATATTTACAACAACGCAAGTTTAAAAAAGCCTTTGAAAGTTGCCGAACTATTTGCGTTTGGTAAACTTCGCTCCGTACACAAACTTGAGATTCAAAGTTACCTTACGATTCCTAACGTTTCAAATACTTGGTTTTTGGTTATATTTAATGAAATAAAAAACGCCAAGCTAGACACTTGTCTTACACGAAAAAACTTGATGGAAATTTTTCCTGTATTTGGAGCTCATGGTGTAGTACATAACCAGACTGATACTAGAGTGGACGACTTCAAACAAGGCACCAAAGGACCAGGCGACCAGAAACGAGTTGGACAACTGACCGGTGATGCTGAATTCTGGCACCACGAAGGCGAAGCCGGTGATGATGACGGAGGGAGTGTAGAAGATCACCATGGCAACGGCGATGACGACGACCATGTTCATGGTTTTCTTGTCGCGGTTCGAAACCATCTCGGACTGTTTGTTTTGGACTGTCACCTCGCTACGCCATTTTGTTTTTAGTTTTAGTTTGACGACTAGAACGGACGTGAAGAAACCGACCAACAGGAAGGACGCGATCATGTAGATGCCAAATAATAGAAAAGTCAAACCGTCAAGTATAGGGTCGTGGGGTTTATAAATTAATGACACTAAAGTCGAATTTTTATCGGGGTAGAATTTCCAGTCTATGTACATGATAAGGTATTCAGGTGTAAGCGCCATTACAGTGATTATATAAATACATACAATGACAACCGTCGCTCTTCTGGGAGTTAAGATCCGTTTGATCTTTAAAGGTGTCGCAATACACAGACACCTTTCAGCGGTGATGTAGACCGTGATCCAGCCGGTGATGCGGGTACAACACAGGTGCAACAGCCCACCTGTCAGGTGCTGGACCTCACCTGTCACCATCGGTACCCCGGAGTTCTCGAACAACGGGTTGAAACACAGGTTGTGCCACTCAAGGACAACCAACCCGCATAGGTCTGAAACTGCCAACCCGGTGAAGCTGATGTTGGTTGTACTAGACGCCAGACCCTGACGGTAGAAGATGAGGATGTTGATGATGTTGGTGATGATGCCGAAGACGGCTACGATGCTGCTGAGAGCGACAAAATTGACGACCATGTACAATGTCTTTACCTCATCATTGAAGACATCGACTACACGATGCGATACTTGGATGCTTGAGTTCGCCATGTTGAAGCTATCCTCAAATTCTTGTCCCAAAGGATTTCATGAACATACTTTTTTTTTGTTAGTTCTATTTGACTATCTTCTTTTAAAATGAGAAACCATACGATACTAGTATTCTTCCAGCTCAAAGCAAACGCAAAACTTTATCAAAGGTCTCCTAAGTTATTAGTGTAACCATTACTTGATTATAGAACGTTTTAATTAACTGAACTAGAGGACATTTTCTTATGCATAAATTATATATATATGTATATAATATATTTATATTTCAACTGTCGTGCTTTTCTAAATAAAAGTACGTAAGTAACTTTACGCAAATGAAAGGAGTTAATGCCCTTTAAACCAAATACTTTCCACTAAGGAGAAAGTGCAAATTTACATGTTTTACTCTAAACCCGAGAAAACGAACAATACGAAAATGAAATTAACGAAACGAGGCGTAGATGAAGTAACAGTAACCAAGTTAGCCTTTATGTAGTAAAGTAACTGAGCCATCCATACAGCTTCCTGTGTGCTAATTAAATAATTTTAATTGATTCTGTAAGTAGTAATTAAATCCCATTCTCTCTTGCAGTGAAATGTGTAATTAAATTTGAGTAATTATTTTAAAATATTAAACCTTCAATGCACATACTACAAAACTAGAATCCAAACATTGTTCCTTAATTAAAATAATTGGAGCAGAACCAATATAATTGGAAATTTGAAATTAGAAAAATAATTAAAACACAATATTATTGTCATACCTATTCTGAAATAATATATATAATCTGTTGTCTAATTCCCTACTTAAAAAATGCAAAGCAATTAGTCTTAATATTTCTTAGATTTTGCTTAATGTTTAAAAAATAATTAGAGAACGTATGTATAAAGCGCCAAAGGATACTTTTAAATCAATGTTTACTTATTGAAATATGTTTTAAAAATTTAATGAGTAGTTTTATTCTAATCAATTTTAAAAAATTATGATAATTAACAAAAGGATGGATTTCATTTTCTTTGGTCACTATAGATTATAAGCCTTCATTTACTTACTTGTGGGAATTTGAAAAACTTTGTCTTATTATTACGTTTTTTCTTTATCTTAGAAAATTATAACAGACTGCCTACACGCGATCTATCTATTGTGAAAGTGTATTTTAAGTAATTCTTTTTGACCTGACGATGAATTCAGTAGGTCTAGAAGTAGTAGAATTTATATGATAATTTTATCACAGAATGGGAAATTATTATTGTAACAGTTAAATGTAGATAAATGTATGTTTCGAGTATGTATCTTAAAAAATAGCGATATAAATATAAAATATAGTATGGGTGTGCGCATGCGCTAAGGAAAGAAGGAGAGAGGTATATAGAGCGCGAAGCATGATGGCGATGTTTTTTGCAGTGAAGGTGTTGTATATATGAACTAATAAAATTATGGAAATTACAGGAACAAGGGTTGATTTTTGTTTTTAGTGTGTGCCATGAAATAGGCAGCAGAAAAGGCCGTGACATTTTGGTGTCAGAAGTGAGCGGTGGTACGCACCGCAAAGTAAAGGATTAGATCTAGATTTAGTATTGTTGACATTTTGGTAACTAAGTAACTTTTCTTGGACCATTAAGATGGAGGAATATGCCAAATTCAT
This sequence comes from Physella acuta, assembly GCF_028476545.2. NCBI lineage: Eukaryota > Metazoa > Mollusca > Gastropoda > Physidae > Physella > Physella acuta. The sequence continues at coordinate 185,859 of NW_026732774.1, forward strand.
TGAGTTGGCTGATTCTTTAGGATACACTGGGGCAGAAAAGGCCAAATGGGTTGAAAAGAAGATATCTGATGCAGCTGAAAGGGAAGACAGAGCTTTAGAGAGGGAACTAGATAAAGCTAAAATAGAGGCTGATACGAAATACCTAAAATAGAGGCTGATAAGGAACTAGAGAGGGAACTAGCCATAGCTAAAATATAGGCTGAGAAGGAAAAAGTTAAAATAGAGGCGAAGACAGAGAAAAACAGAGACAACATGAGCTAGAATTAGCCAAAATTAAAAGTAACCAATCTCAAGAAAGCAATGTCAACAAAACGGACAATTGGAAGCCTAAATTCAGAGCATTTAAACCACAGGAAGAAAGTGTGGAAACTTACTACTCTTTGAGCAACATGTAAGAGTTTTAACTATTCATCTGCTGGTAAAGCACAGGCTTTATTGACTAATTTGACAGGAGAGACTATTGCCATAATAGCAAGTATGTCTGAGGCTGAAAAAGAAGACTATGACCTAGTAAAAGAAAGATTGATGAAACATTTTGGAAAGACAGAAGACTATTACAGAAAGACTATACAAGACGCCAGAATTAACAACACTGGTGACATAAACCAGATCAATTTTTTGATATTTGCAAATACATGAATAAAAGACTAGAATTGGCAGAAATAGATTTAAAGAATCATGAGGCAATTATTGAAATTAACCTGATAGATCATGTTTTAAATAATGCAACAGATAGTTTATTCACTTTTTTGAGTGAAAGAAAAGTTAGGACACAGAAACAATTAATAGAGCAACTTAATATTTATAAGGATGCACATCCAGGGGCTATTTTGGACAAAAGAGAGCAGGGAGATATTTCAGCAGCAGTCTACAGTAAAAACTCTGGCAGGGATCAAAGAAGGTATGGAAACAATAATAGAGATAGAAGTAATAGTGCACCTACCAGATGGAAACCAGACAGATATAAATATAGCAGAAGCACAGAGTGTTACCACTGTGGGAAAACAGGCCATGTAAAGTCTGAGTGTTTCAGCTTACAAAATAGAGATACATATCTCAGCAATAATGACAGAGGAGGTTATGCACCCAATAATAATTACAGAAATCAAAGTAATTATTACAGACAAGGACAGTATAGTGGACAAAGTAGAAATGAATTCCACAATCAAAGTAGACGGCCAAGAATGGGACCAGACAACAGGGGAGAAAATAGAAATAGTAGAAATAACAATCAAGAGACATCAGCAGGGGTAGAAGGGTCAGAGACGGTGGCATCTGTTAGACAAAGCAATACAACACTGAAGATGTTCCCAGCTATAGTAAACAACGTCAGAGTAATGTGCCTGAGAGATTCAGGTTGCACATGCATTATTGTTAAAAGAAAAGTCTTGTAAGACCAGAACAGTACATTCCTGGCATAATGAAGATGACATATGCCAACAAGAAATTTAAGGATGAGTGTGAGATAGCAGTAGTTGGTATAGATTCTGCTTGGTTGAAAGGTAAATATAAAGTGGCGGTCATGGAAGAACCAATAGCAGATATGATTATTGGGAATGTAAAGGAGGTGAAAGAAAGTAATGAGGAAGATATAGATAGATGGGCAAGTCAAATTGGAGCAGCGGTTGAGACAAGAACACATAGAAACACTAAAAGAACTACTAGAAAGAATGAGGAAAGAAACTGCATGTGGGAGTACATACAGTAGAATTCTTAGGATTTAAGGTTGGAAATAAAGAAATTAGACCTACTGAAGGAAATAGGGACAAAATATTAAATATCAAAACTCCTAGTACAAAGAAAGAAGTGAAATCATTGTTGGGACTATGCAATTTTTATAATAATTTTGTAGATAAATATGCTGAACTTACTACTCCTTTAAGATTATACTTTCACGCTTTAATATATAACATCAGTTATCATGCATATAGAACCTGGTTTAGTGGATGTAACAATATAATTTTTAACCACTTTAGTTGTATCACCAACCTCAGCAGTTTAAACAAAATTTATTTCATTGATTAGCTCTACACATTCATTTTTGGCTAACAAAATCTGTTACTTTTTATGTTGTGTGCATTGGTACTTAAGCATCGGTGATATAAAGTATAGCTACCACCACTGAGGACTACTAACATACATTATTTTACATGTTATTGACTTTAAAAAATGTGTAAGTTAGAAAACCAATTAAATTAAAGCATGGAGTTTGTTATCATAATTTTTTAACATATGTTTAGTTTGTTATTAGGCCTTGTATTTTGTTAACTGATGTTTATGAACATAACAGTTGTGTATTTCTTTTACACTTTATATGGTAATGCTAATGGATCCTATTGGTGTTTAAAGTTGTATTCAATTAACAGAGCTTAACTATGTGTTTGGAATTTTGACTTTGTAAATATTGCTTTCATAAGGAAAATGGATTTGTCTAAGAAAATTATGTCAAGGAAAGCTAATCTGTAAAGGGACAGCACAATACACTAGCTGATTTCTTATCAAGACAGATTGAAGATGAAAAAACAAACATGGAACTGACTAAAGAAAATAATAACCTGAGACATATCAGCCAATCCTTATAAGGAGATTTTGAATAATGTAGTATGTGATATTTACTTCCAGAGAAAATTAACATTTTAAAAATGTTAGCAAGATAGGTATAAGTCATAATATGACTTGTATGAATATGTTTTACCACTATTTTAATTTAGTAATGAAAATGAACATACATTTTGTTGTATTTCTGTGATTTGTATGTATACAAGTAATGAACATGATTATGACAGTATGAGTTGACAGATGTGGTAAGTTACATATGTTATGATGAGAAGTTTACCTCAGCCATTGAAGTAGGGAAATCAAGGATATGATTTGCCCATGGGAGCTATTGCATAGCTATAATTTTGTTCTACTAAGAGAGAGTTTTCCTTAGTTAGATTTATTTTGAGATACACTAAGAGGTGATATTCCTTAGTGAGGTTTAATATTTTTGGTTACACTAAGAAGAGATGTTCCTTAGTTAGAGTCATTTGTTATTATTAAACTAAGAAGGTTTACCTTAGTTACAATTTTTCTTAATGGCGACACGTATAAAATAAGTGACGCTTTGCATTTTGTCATGTATTTTATGAATATCAGTGTTTTAATTTGGTAAGTGTACATATAAAATAATTTAGGATGTTCATTAGCAAGTTTCTTTTTCAATATGATTTCCATTTAATTGTTACATGTATAATGAAGGTATTATAAGGAATGTGATGTATATATAAGAAAAAATTAATGAATTAATTTTTTAAAGGGTAGAAAGGGCATATGTAACAGTTAAATGTAGATGAATGTATGTTTCGAGTATGTATCTTAAAAAGGCGATATAGATATAAAATATAGTATGGGTGTGCGCATGCGCTAAGGAAAGGAAGGAGAGAGGTAGATAGAGCGCGAAGCATGATAACATATGAACTAATAAAATTATGGAAATTACAGGAACAAGGGTTGATTTTTGTTTTGAGTGTGTGCCATGAAATAGGCAGCAGAAAAGGCCGTGACAATTATTTAAGGTGTCTTGATCACCAATTGCCTTAAAACGCAGTGGCTAATAAGCCATGTTCTTCTTCAGAGTTCTAAATTTTAATATTTGAGGGAATTTCCTTCGAAGTATTTAATTATAATTATGTTCTTCTTCAGAGTTCTAAATTTTAATATTTGAGGGAATTTCCTTTGACGTATTTAATTATAATTATGTTCTTCTTCAGAGTTCTAAATTTTAATATTTGAGGGAATTTCCTTTGAAGTATTTAATTATAATTATGCTCTTCTTCGGAGTTCTAAATTTTAATATTTGAGGGAATTTCCTTTGACGTATTTAATTATAATTACATATTAATTTTGTTTAGGGCAGTGGTTAAATTTTGTCAGGGACAAATATTTTTTATGGTACAGGTTAATTTTGGTTCTTCTTCTACTTCGTTCTTAATTTTAGTTTTGGGATTCCCCCCAATACAATTAAGTATACGTGTCAACAGGTTATTCGCCATTTAGGCCGTTGACTCCGATTTCGGCCTGCTTTTTTTTTTTTTTGATTTGCTTCCATAGCCTTTGTCCAACCAAGAACAAACTACAGGGCAGCAGTTGTTTGATTTTGGAGTTGTCTCTTCTAGAAGAGTGGCTGTCCCCAGCTAACAAGCCTCATCTGCCCGAGTGATCAAACTCGAGTCTTATCAGTTTAGAAACCATGAGCTTTACCGACTCGACTATACCAAACCCTTAATTTTGGTTAGAGCAGACGCATTTTTTAAGTAAAAGGCTGCAACCATCGACAACACTTTAGTTTTCATGACAATATAATCGGTTTAATTATCCTACATGTTTAATATAAAATATTTTTCTTCAGAATGTTCTACTTGGAATGTTCACGTTATTATAAGCTAAACAGTAATTTTAAACCCAACTACTGTCTAACTAAATCAAGTAGCAAGATAGTCTCGACTGATAGTAGCTTAGGTCTAGAGGAAGTAGAGTTTACCTGACTCTGTTACTGTAATATGACGTTAAAATATTTGAGAAATCCAGTGTGTTTAGGTCGGCTTATAATTCTTTTTCTACCACCGTTTATTTCCAGTACAATTTATTCAGCTGTTCATAAACAAGAGATATGAGACACACACAGACTCATGGACAAAAGTTTAAAGCCCAAATTTTGATAAATCTGGATTTAGAATTTTTGCCCGATTAAAATAAGGCCCCAATACTCCGTATATGATAATAGTACTGGGGTATAAAACGTTGAAAACTGTCAAGATTTCAAGTGATTTTTGTGCACGATTACAATACTGCCTCTATACTCTGTATACGAGAAAGTAAAAATAAGTGATTTAATTTAAAGTAAAAACAAATTCAAGCTTTAGTTTTTTTATTTCCTTCTTATCAATATCACGTTTATTTAGTTACACACAGACGTGAAACTTTCTAAAACTAACCTTTCAATTAAGTAGTACGACTGACACCTGTGCAGGGCGCTCAATCAACGGACCCCATGTGCACAGCCGCTAACACAATTGGGGCGCCCATCCGTAAACAACCACAGGGGCGCTATTCCATTTAATCATTAATTGTAGTAGACAACCGTATCCGTAGTGTATGGCGCTATTTAAAACGAATGTAGTCGTCATAGGAGATCTCGTGGAGCACGGGTCGCATGATTATCAGGCCGACAGGGAATGCGCCTGTTGAAGTTTAACTGTTAACCCTTTGAGCCCGCCAGGCCGGTAAACCGGCTTCAACATTAGGCATATATGTCCGAAAAGCTGGTTTTCCGGCCCGATGATCTAGCGTCATATTCCTAGCGGCCGGTATACAGTCTAATTAAATATAATTAGCGGATGACTGACTAAAACTGCGCATATGTCTTTTGAGTGCGGGATTATGATTTTAAAATTGATTTTTAGGAAAAGTGAAAGTAAAAGTGTTTACATTTCGTAGCAATGCCGCCGAAACGAAAAGCTGAGCAACAGCCGTCGACTTCATCACATAAAGTTGGTGCAAAAGATGAAGCAAAAGACCGAAATATCAACAAAAGAAGTAGAATGACTGCATCTCAGGCAATACAACCACTTATTGATTCTGATGAAGAAGATAATATCCCTGGTCTATATTGTGATGATAGTGACGTTGAATTTGAGACTGAACACAGTGACATTGAAATTGACAGTGATAATGTAACTGTTCGAGTACTTTCTGATGCACGTGTTGTCAAGGACAAAGACTTGCCGAAACAAAAACAAAAATGTTTACTGGTGCAAAACATGCGAATTTTTTCTTTTCATCGGGTCCGGCAGTGATAACGGTTTTGAAAGTTATCAAACAAAAGTGGACTTCTGGCGTTGAACAAGTATGGCCAGGTATCAATAATAGCAAAACAATTGCTAATTGTAAATTGGTTTCTTCTATGTTCTATCAAAACAATAATGATGTGTTCGTTTTATATACATTGTTCTGTTCAAACAGTGTAAAAAAATTAAGAATTTCAGAATCTTGCTGCATTGTTGTTTGATCCTGAGTCTGCATACCAAATTTGGCTTGATTATCTCAAACGGTTCAAAAGTTATAGGCAAAGTTAGAAGAAGATAAGTGACAATCGGTTTGGGCCTGGGAGCTCAGGAAATGGGAGAAATTAGGTCAGGGAGGCCAGGGCTCAAAGGGTTAAATCAAGTGGTACCACTAACCCCTGTGTAGAACGCCCACTTCACAGACCCCAGCTGCTAGGATAGTGGCCGCCCCTTCAAGATTTAATTATTTTTTTATGGCAGAAACCTTTCCAAAGTAAGCATAACAACTTCCTTAAGTTTTATGGCGTTCAGATGAATGTGTAGTGTTGAAAAAAAAAGACAATAAACAAGCAAAAAATATGCACGAAAAAAAGACAATAAAAAAGCAAAAAAAAATGATAATTCATTTGTATATAATTTTGAAAATTTTAAACCGGCTTTAAAGTATCGGAGTAACGGAATACATTATTTGAAAATAATATGATGCCGTTCGTTTTTTTTTTCAAAAGATTTTAATTATTAAGAATTTACAATTAAAACGAAAGGAGAAAAAAATCAGGGATATGCAGTTTCGCATTTATTAATACACAGTAGGGATACTAATGAAAACTTTTTAAAAAGGAAATCGAAATCAAGAAGAAAATATTACAAGGATTGGATTCATCTGATTCCACTTTGAGAAAAGGATACTGTTATGAAGCTATACAATAAAACGAAACAAAATAATAATTAACATCTACGAAACTATTTACGGGAATCTCGCTCGGTAACTAAACACGAGATAATCGTTCATAAGATGATAGAAACCTACAGGGTCTAATACTTACGTCCACCTAACTAAAACGGTACTTTCGTTATCGTTTTAATTCGCGCGCACATTAACACTGACACATACGCACACATACAGATACAGACAAGATTGTATAACGGGTTATTTTTAGCGCAATTTCCATACTGGCAATTGCGTTTAATAATGCGTCATTTCTGGATGGATGGATGGATGGATGGATGTGTGTCCGCAGCTTTAAGTCGTATTTCCTCCTCAACGAAGCAATATCGAGGACTAGTTCCAAAGCAAATATGTTAAGCAAGTTCCAAGGATGATTGTGGGCAAAAAAAAAAAATTCCCGGAATTCCTTCCTGGATTTCCCGGAAAAGCCAAAAAACCTCGAACAAATGCAGTTTTTGGTCCATATCTCGGCAATCAGACAACTTAGCGACTTGAAACATTTACCAATCGATTCCTGCCATAATTTAGACCAATATTGCCGAAGAAAGTTTTCAAAAATATCCTTTCGTTCGGTCACAAAAAATTAATTAAGGAACATTTAAACTGAGCATCGTGTAGGCCTAGGATGATATTTACTACTTTTTTAACCTGAGCATCTTGTAGGCCTACTCGTTAAAATAAAACTATTTCCGTTGATATAGGTCAATATAGTTGTCTTTTTTCTTTACTTATTAATTCAAACGTTATTTTTGTACCCTATTAATTTATTTATAATTTATATGAGAGTGATAGGGAGTTACAATTACAAGGTTTTGTTTCGCTAGGCCGAATCATTTTTTCACATTAAAAAAAAAATAATTAAGGAAATTGCGCTTAAATTGTCACTAGGCTTTTTATTAACTTGTTTACTTAAGAAGGTGTAAAACGTCGATATTTTGCAGGACTCCGTACGCCTACTTTCTTATATATGAGAAAGTAAAAAAAAAATTTCTCAAATGGTATCCGTGTCACGCTGAGTTAGACACTTGTTTTACACGAAAAAACTTGATGGAAAGTTTTCCTGTATTTGGAGCTCATGGTGTAGTACATGACTAGACTGATACTAGAGTGGACGACTTCAAACAAGGCACCAAATGACCATGCGACCAGAAACGAGTTGGACAACTGACCGGTGATGCTGAATTCTGGCACCACGAAGGCGAAGCCGGTGATGATGACGGAGGGGGTGTACAAGATCACCATGGCAACGGCGATGACGACGACCATGTTCATGGTTTTCTTGTCGCGGTTCGAAACCATCTCGGACTGTTTGTTTTGGACGGTCACCTCGCTACGCCATTTTGTTTTTAGTTTTAGTTTGACGACTAGAACGGACGTGAAGAAACTCACCAATAGGAAAGACGCGATCATGTAGATGCCAAATAATAGAAAAGTCAAACCGTCAAGAATTGGGTCGTGGGGTTTAGAAAATAGAGACAGCAACGTTGAATTCTTACCCGGATAGAATCTCCAGGCTTAATACAAGATGAGATATTCAGGAGCGAGGGGCATAATTGTGATAAAGTAAATAAACACAATTATGAATGTCGCTCTTCTGGGAGTTAAGATTCGTTTGATCTTTAAAGGTGTGGCAATACACAGACACCTTTCAGCGGTGATGTAGACCGTGATCCAGCCGGTGATGCGGGTACAACACAGGTGCAACAGCCCACCTGTCAGGTGCTGGACCTCACCTGTCACTACCGGCAACCCAGCGTTTTCAAACAACGGGTTGAAACACAGGTTGTGCAACGCGAGGATTAACAACCCGCAGAGATCTGAAACTGCCAGCCCGCTGAAGCTGATGTTGACGGTGCTTGAGGCCAGACCCTGACGGTAGAAGATGACGATGTTGATGATGTTGGTGACGATGCCGAAGACGGCTACGATGCTGCTGAGAGCGACAAAGTTGACGACCATGTACAGTGTCTTTACCTCATCATTGAAGACATCGACTACACGATGCGATACTTGGATGCTTGAGTTCGTCATGTTGGAGCTATCCTCAAATTCTTGTCCCAAAGGATTTCATGAACATACTTTGTTTTCGTTAGTTCTATTTGACTATCTTCTTTCAAAAGAGCAACCATACAACACTAGTATTCTTCCATATCATTGCAAATACAAAACTTTGTCAAAGGTCTCCTAAGTTATTAGTCTAAAATTTACTTGATTATAGAAATTTTTAATTAACTGATCTTGCGGACATTTTCTTATGCATAAATTACATAAAATAATATAATTATATTGCAACTGTAATGCTTTTCTAAATAAAAGTACGTAAGTAACTTTATGCAAATGAGAAGAGTTAATTCCTTTCAAACCAAATACTTTCCACTTAGGAGAAAGTGAAAATCAACATGTTTTACTCTAAACCAGAGAAATCGAACAATACGAAAATAAAATAAACCAAATGAGGCGTAGATGAAGTAACAGTAACGAAGTTAACTTTTATATAGTAAAGTATCTGAGTCGAGTTATCTTAAGCCATCCATACTGCTTCCTATGTGCTTATTGAATCCTTTTAATTGAGTCTGTAAGTGGTAATTAAACTCTCTTGCAGTAAAATGTGTAATTAAATTTGAGCAATTATTTTAAAATGTTAAACTTTCAATGTATATATTACAAAAATTGTTCCTTAATTTAAATAATTGTAGCAGAGTCAATATAATTGGAAATTGTAAATTAGCAAAATAATTAAAGACACAATATTATTGATGTACCCATTCTTATATAAAATATATAATCTGTTTTCAAATTACCTACTTAAAAAATGCAAAGCAATAATTAGTCTTACTATTTCTTAAATTTTGCTTAATGTTTAAAAAATAATTAGAGAACGTATGTATAAAGCGCCAAATGATACTTTTGAATCGATGTTTACTTATTAAAATATTTAAAAATATTTAATGATTAGTTATTGTTTTAATACATTTTTAAAAATATGATAATTAAAAGGGGATGGATTTAATTTTCTTTGGTCACTATAGACTATAAACATTCATTTTTTTTACATGTGGGAATTCGGAAAACTTTTATTTGTGTTATTATTGCGTTTGTTTTTTCTAGCTTAGAAAAGTATTACAGACTGCCTACACCGGACCTATTTATTGTGAAAGTGTATTTTAAGTATTCTTTTTGAACTGACTATGAATTCGGTTGGTCTAGATGTAAAAGAGTTTATTTTTTAAATTTTTGATCTCTAAATGTGAAATTATAATTTAATGTGTCTCGATCATCAATGGCCTTAAATGCAGTGGCTAATAAACTATGTTCTTCTTCCTCGTTCTAAATTTTAATATTGGAGGGAATTTTATTCGACACATTTAAATATAATTATGTTCTTCTTCAGAGTTCTAAATTGCTATATTGGAAGGAAATTTCCTTCGACACATTTAAGTTAAACGTGTCAACATGTTACGTACCGTACGGCTTGACTCCAATTTCAGTCTATTTTTCCCACGTTTCCTTTAACTTGCTTTCTCTGTTTGTCTTTCCAATCAAATCTTGCAATCGAAATTTCTGGCACTTCCCAGTTAGCTAGCGCGCTGAAATTTTCAGGGAAGCTTTCTTTTGGATGACCATAGAATATTCAATTGTTATTATTACTAAATTGATCAATGGAAACATTTTATTGAGCATTTTAGACCGCTATATAATCTATATATATAATTCTCCTCTGCGAGCCATTAGAAAAAAAAAACGAGCGACGCGTAGCTCGCCTCTCTCTTGCCGCGCGCAGCGACGCGAAAAGATCCCACGTCGCGACAGGCTTAGGGGCAGATAATTTAGTTTGAACCAACTTTAAACTTACAGGAGGTAACTATTACCACTGGTGGCCAGCTTGGGGGAGACGATATGGTCGAGTGGTTGGGCACACGATTGCTATCCCACTCGACACGGGTTCAAATCTATGTGTTCTAGTCAGTAACCAGCCCTCGTCCTAACCGCTATCAACTAACCTCTGACAATCATTCACTTGCGATTGAGACCGAACAAGAAAGGGTCTCTCGTTTTTTACGAGTTGTCTTTTTACGAGTTGTCTTCGTTTACTCAAAAAAAAGTGAAAAGATAAAATCGATAGCAAGATTTCAATGCAAACAAACAGACAAAGACTAAAAAGTAGAAAATAATAATCATTAAAAAAGTTTTAAAAAACCCACGTTTTCTGATTGAACTAAAAAGTAGAAAATAAATACTATACATCACAATAATGCAAGCGATCACTCTACTATAAGCGATGAAAAACGTGGGGCGCCGTGATTTTCTTACAGTTTCTAATACTGTTGACTCTCTACAAGCTCCCTAATAAAAGTCAATAGTATTATCTAATCAATAGTAATATAACTTTTACTTCGGCGCCCCACGTTTTTGATCGCTTATAGTAGAGTGATCGCTTGCATTATTGTGATGTATAGTATTTATTTTCTACTTTTTAGTTCAATCAGAAAACGTGGGTTTTTTAAAACTTTTTAAATGATTATTATTTTCACTGAATTTGCTACCCTTGTCCACACAAGAACAAACAGCAAGACAGGATGTGTTTCAGTTTCGAATTTTCTCTTAGGCTGCTGTCCCCAGCTAACGAGCCTGGTTTGTCTGGGGTTTGAATTCTGGACTTATCATACTCTCTCCCTCCCGACCACACCGTCCCCTATCGTTATTGTTCTCATGAATGACAGACTACCAGTCGAGCATGGAAAAGTTGAGTTGGTCTTGTGACTACAATGGTCTATTGTGTGGGGCTTGGGTTATTTTCATGGATGAGGGGGGGTACATTTATTGAAATTCGGAGTATTCAATGTTTTTTGAAGGCTTCAACCTGTGGAAGTGGTGGTGGGATTTGATTTGGAAGGTGATACCTATACCTTTAGACTTTTTTTAAGATGATTGTATTTCAGTCACAAATATTAAATGTATACTTATAGTACGACAATTCAAAGACAAAAAACAATAGGAAGTTTCTTAAAAGTTGATGTTTTTTTTTTACTTTTATGGAGCACAAGGTGTGATTTTGTTACGATTTTGCATATTCTTAAAAAAAAAAATATCAAAAAAAAAAAAAAATCTAGTTTATAAATGTCAATGAAAATCGTCATATTGTTTTTTATATCGTTGTTCAAGTCTGTGCATAGTTTCATTGAATTTTATAAAGTTGTTTTTTTTTCTGATTTTTTAGTGAATTTGTAAAATTGTAACAAAATCACCCTTTCCTCAATAAAAGTAAAAAAAAAAACTTTTCAAAACTTACTTGACTTACTTACACAAAACCCCTTAATTTTGGTTGGGGCTCCAACCATCGACAACAATTTAGTTTTCATGACAAAATTTCGGTTTAATTATCCTACATGTTTAATTAATACAAAATATGTTTATTCAGAATGTTCTGCTTGGAATGTTTACGTTATTATAAGTTAAACAGTACTTTTATACCCGACTACTGTGTCACTAAATCAAGTAGTTAGTCTCGACTGACAGTAGCTAAGGTCTAGAGCAAGTAGAGTTTATCTGACTTTGTTACTATAATATGACGTTAAAATATTTGAGAAATCAAGTCTGTTCAGGTCGGCTTATACTTCTTTTTCCACCACCGTTTTTATCCAATACAATTCATTCAGCTGTTCCCAAACAAGAGAACTGAGACACACACAGACTCATAGACAAAATTTTAAAACCCAGGTTTGGATAAATCTGGATTTACAATTTTTGCCCAATTAAAATAACTCCCCAAAACTCTGAATATGATAACAGTACTTAGGTATAAATCGGTGAAAACTGTCAAAATTTCAAGTGATGTGTGTGCACGATTACAATACTGCCTCTATACTCTGTATACGAGAAAGTAAAAACGAGTTTTAAAGTTAAAAAAAAATTCAAGCTTTATTTTATTTCCTTGTTATAAATATCACGTTTATTTAGTTACGTACAAACGTAAAATGTCTAAAACTGACCGTTTAATTAAGTAGTACGACTGACACCTGTGCAGGGCGCTCAATCAACGGACCCCATGTGCAAAGCCGCTAACACAATTTAGGCGTCCATTCGTACACAACAACTAGGGCGCCTATTCCGTTCAATCATTAATTGTAGTAGCCAACCGTATCCCTAGTGTATGTCGCTTTTTAAAACGAATGTAGGCGCCATAGTGCTCATAGGAGAACACGTGGTGCACGGGTCGAATGATTGCCAGGCCGTCCGCGGATGCGCTTATTTAAGTTTGACTTAAATCAAGTGGTACCACTAACCCCTGTGTAGAACGCCCACTTCACAGACCTCAGTTGCTTCGACAGTAGTTGCCCCTTCAAGATTTAATTCTTTTTTTATGGCAGAAACCTTTCCAAAAGCATAACAACTTCCGTTAGTTTCATGGTGTTCTTATGAATGTGTAGTATTGCAAAAAAAGACAGACAACAAAAAAGCAACAAAAAAATTATATATAATTTTGAATTTTTTAAAACGGTATTAAAGTGTCGGAATAAATTATTGAAAAAATAATATCATGACCTTTTTTCAGATTTTTTAAATGATTGAGAATTTACAATTAAAACGAAAGAAAAAATATCAAGGATTTGCTGTATCGCATTTATTAATACACAGTAGGTATACTAATGAAAACGTTTTTTAAAAAATCGAAATCAAGAAATTTTTTTTTACAAGGATTGGATTTATCTGATTCTACTTTGAGAAAAGGATATTTTTTATAAAGCTATACAACAAAAAGAAACAAAAAAATAATAATTAACAACTACGAAACTATTTACGGGAATCTCGCTCGGTAACTAAACACGAGATTATCGTTCATAAGATGATAGAAACCTACAGTTTAATACTTACATCCACCTAACTGAAACGGTAGCCACGTCATCGTGTTTATACGCGCCCACATTAACACAGACACACAAACATACAGACAAGATTGTATAACGTTTTTTTTTTTTAATAAAAAGGTGTAAAACGTCGATATTTTGCTGGACTAAAGTACTTTTACGAATACCAGATAGTTAAAAAAAATGTCTCTAATGGTAGACCTATCCGTATCACGTTAAGCTAGACACTTGTTTTACACGACAAAACTTGATGGAAAGTTTTCCTGTATTTGGAGCTCATGGTGTAGTACATAACCAGACTGATACTAGAGTGGACGACTTCAAATAAAACGCCAAAAGACCATGCGATAAAATACGAGTTGGACAACAAACCGGTTGTGCTGAATTCTGGCACCACGAAAGCCAAGACGGTGATGATGACGGAAGGGGTGTAGAAAATCACCATGGCAACGGCGATGACGACGATCATGTTCATGGTTTTCTTGTCCCGGTTCGAAACCATCTCGGACTGTTTGTTTTGGACGGTCACCTCGCTACGCCATTTTGTTTTTAGTTTTAGTTTGACGACTAGAACGGACGTGAAGAAACTCACCAATAGGAAAGACGCGATCATGTAGATGCCAAATAATAGAAACGTCAAACCGTCAAGAATTTGGTCGTGGGGTTTAGAAAATAGAGACAGCAACGTTGAATTCTTACCCGGATAGAATCTCCAGTCTAAATACAAGATGAGATATTCAGGAGCAAGAGACATAATTGTGATAAAGTAAATAAACAAAATCACGAATGTCGCTCTTCTGGGAGTTAAGATTCGTTTGATCTTTAAAGGTATCGCAATACACAGACACCTTTCAGCGGTGATGTAGACCGTGATCCAGCCGGTGATGCGGGTACAACACAGGTGCAACAGCCCACCTGTCAGGTGCTGGACTTCATCAGGTACAACCGGCAGCCCAGCGTTCACAAACAGCGGGTTGAAACACAGGTTGTGCAACCCGAGGATTAACAACCCGCAGAGATCTGAAACTGCCAACCCGGTGAAGCTGATGTTGATTGTACTTGAGGCTAGACCCTGACGGTAGAAGATGACGATGTTGATGATGTTGGTGATGATGCCGAAGACTGCGACGATGCTGCCGATGGCGATAAAGTTAACGACCATGTAAAGTTTTTTGTCTTCTTCATTGAAGATGTCGACGGTGCAAGTTGATACGTGAAGGCTGGAGTTGGTCATGTTGGTCATACAATTAAACTGCCTTACAGTCTTCTACCATGCCATTCTATGAACATAGATCTACTTTTATTTTTTTCCTTATGACGTTATTCTTTCGAAAAAAAAAGCAACAACCTATACGCCTGGTTTTTCTATAGGTGTTCAGATTACTTTTAGTTCATTATAGTAATTACTAAAATAAATATCTTAACTGGAAAACTAACAAACAGAGAGGTAACTTTAGTAACAGTTTAGAAATGTCTGCGTTGTCATTTATCTAGGAGAATATTATTACTGATTAAAATGTAAATCAATTTAATTGCGTGAGCAATTAGTAATTTACTACAGTCTTATCTGTATCAAATATGGAATTAACCTTAAATAATTATCGTTAATTTAATAACACACAATGTACATGTTAAAAAATTTGGTTACAAAATTATGAGTTAATAAAAATAATTGGTGTAGAGTCAATATAATTGTATATTTAAAATTACCAAAATAATTAGCCTATAATTTTTTTAATTAAAATACGTATTGTGCTTTTTACATGCTTACTCAAAAGATATAACACAATAAAACATACAGATTTAATTTTTAACCCAAATTTAAAATTGCACATAACTGTTGTTTTTTTAAATAATTAGATGACTTTTTATGAACCTTCAAAAGACAATTTTAAATATAACATGATTGCTTATTAAAACATTTAAATAGCGATAGTCTTTGTAATAAAATTAAATAAATATAATACGTAAGAAGAGAGTGTATTTAGTTTACTTTGGTGACTAAACACTGTAAAAACATCTCCACGTGGAAAAAGTGTGACGTGTTGTATATCCTAATATATAAAAGTCCATGTGCGCACTTCTCTCTCTCTCTCTTTCTCTGCCCGAAACATTTTTAAGCGATGTGATCAGTATGTTCAGCGATATATGAAGAACTTAAAGATACGGAAATTTGTTGAAAATATTATAATGGATGTCATAAATGTATAAACTAAATTTTATTTAAAGCGAGAAAATAAAAATAATGGCATATTCGTATGTATAAACACATTTTTAACTATGCAGCCGGAAAAGTGTTTATCGTCGTGACAAGAACGCAATAAACAGTGACGTCACATGCCACATGTTTAAACTACGGAAAGAACACAAAAACTAATTTTAAAACTATTTTTCTCAAACGAGTAAAACATTACAAAATATAGGCCTATAATTCACCTGTAACGCTAGTTCTTAAAATAAAAAGTGACTACAAATGTTCTTATTTAGATAAATGTGTTTTTCAAGTGTTTTTTTTTACCTAACTGTCAAAAGGCCAGTCAACCAGAAGAAGATTAAGTTTGATTACGCAACCATAAAAAGTGAAATGATTTTTTAGGTAATTGTGATAACAAATCGTCTTCTTGTGTATTGACTAATAAAAGCATTGTAGAATTATTTATTTTTCAGGTGAAAAAAAGGTATACCCACTAAGTGGTTAGTTTTTAGATAATTAATGTTAAAAACTGCAGGACTTAAATTAATATAACTTAAAATTGAATAATACCGAATTAACTAAGATTTTTTTTTCAAACGTGTTGATTTATTTTTTTTTCTCTTGACAATCGTGGTAAGCTAAAGTTTGTGCTGATTTTGCAAATTCTTTTGTCTATTGGGTAGGTGCCTGTAATATTTTGGGCTTGAGGGGCCCATTCTTGTGAGTTCGGTGTATTCAGAGTTTTTATTGTACTTCGGCTCTTACAGTGGATAATTTGATTCAAACTGGGAGACCTTTAAGAGACAGGCTAATTTCTTAATAGATAGGCTTTATTGGGTTAA
The DNA here is from genome assembly GCF_028476545.2 of Physella acuta. Classification (NCBI taxonomy): domain Eukaryota; kingdom Metazoa; phylum Mollusca; class Gastropoda; family Physidae; genus Physella; species Physella acuta. Next base: position 202,535 of record NW_026732774.1, read on the forward strand.
GGTACAGGATAATTTTTGTACCGGCAAAAGTTAAATGTAAGTTACTGTTTAGTTTAAGTGGTGCACAGGTTAATTAGGATAGGGGTACAGTTTAATTTCGATAAGGGAAAGGTTAATTTATGTTAGAGCACATGTTTATTTTGATTGGGGTACAATTTATTTATTTGGCAATGGCGCAGATAATTTTGGTCTAAGCACCTGTTACTTTTTATTAAGGTGTATGTTAATTTTGTTAGGGCACATGCTAATTTTGATTGGGGCATATCATAATTTTGATTGGGGCATTTGTTAATTTGGGTTAGGGCACCGTTTAATTTTGTATAAGGGTACAGGTTAAATTAAGAAAGGGGGCAAGGGTTAGTTTTGGTTAGGTAATATCATGCTCATTTTTATTATTTTTAATTAGATCTGAGAGTTACTACCTGCAAAAACGCTTGAACTTTGTCTACGATATTTCAGCGAATATAGTCTTAAAGGACAATCGGATCGATTGCCTTTAGGCTATTACATGTTACTTCCCCTTAAAACGCGTAGGGGGTCATTAATAAATGACGTAACGTTTTTTGACGATTTTTAACCCCCCCCCCCCTCCGTCAAATATTGTCACAAAAAGCCAGACCCCCCCTAAAATGAAGTCACATATCAGCCTATACCCCCCCCCTCAAAATTGCAGTTCAATTTTTCTTAAAACATCGATATTTTTCCAAAACCTTGCCTGAACTCTGTCAACATAGAGTATTTTAATCAATTCCTATAACAATTTATTAAAACAGTTTTCTAAAACGCGAAATAACGGCTAAAACTCGTTTTCTGACATTGCTTTTTTTAAAAATGCAAAATGTAACGTCACATCATCTGAACACCCCCCTACCCATCATCACTCACCTTCACAAAATTACGCCCCCCCCCCCAGAGGCGTAGCGACCCTTCCCGGCGCCCGGGGACAAACTTTTAATTTGCACCCCCCCTCAACTTTTTACTTTTTGATTTACACCCCCCTCAAACTTTCGATTTACACGCCCCCCCTCTCAAACTTTCGATTTGCACCCCCCCCCCCCCTGAAACTGCAAAAAAAATGCAGCTAAATTGATATTTTAATTTGTTTTTACAACCCATTTAGGCGCCCCCTAAGGTCGGCGCCCGGGGACATATGTCCACCTGCCCCACATCGCTACGCCGCTGCCCACCCCCCCCCCCCCCCCCCCTCCCGTCTCCCACCTACGAGTGTAACGTCATTTATGGACGACAGCTGGGCTAATTCCCTATAAAACACTAACCATTATCCTGTCGAGTTTTATATCAATCAAGAAGAACTTTCTATTTTTTAATGCAATTTCTTTTTAACCGCCTTTTTAAGGTCATATTTTACTAGGGATTAAAACAGATTTAGTTCAAAGAATACGAGGGAAAAATATTTTCTATAATAAAAATGGTGTAAACAATGTTTTAAATTCATTTTGTCGATGAAACATTTACGTTCAAACATCGGTTTCTAAAATGTCATGCAACTAAATCTAGTTGACATTAAGTGTCATTCTTCTCCTATTTCAATTTGAAGTAATGGATTAGAACTGTTTCAACCAAATAAAAATGTTTTAAAACCTTAATCTCGAGTGATTCCTCAATGTTGGACACGTACACAAACTTTATAAATTGGTTTTTTTTAAAATATAGATTAATTTGACTTAGTTTGAGTGCATTTACATTAAACTGATATAGATTTGAAACTAATATAAAAAACGACATCGTATTTTAACACTCTACATTAAATATTAAAATGTCAAATTTGTAAATATTTTTCTGATTGTTTCGACATATAGGCTTGCAAAAAAATAGCATAACATTGTGATGGCTTTTTAAATAGATTATAACAACCTTTCGAATAATTATTCATCTGCATTGCCCTAAAAAATGTTTGTTTTTTATTTATTTACTAATGAAATGGATGGCTTAAAAAAATTGGCTTTGACAGTGATTCGTAAGAAAATGCTAAAAATGATACAAGATCCATTTGTCTCTCATGGGACGTAACTTTCAATATGCAGTTTAATATACACAGTTATCTACCTTATTCGTTCCCGACAGATCTGTTTTTAAGCTATCCAATTTTTAAAAATTATTTTCCTTTTAAATTATTTTTTTTAAAGCTTACAATTCTTTTTAAAAATTTATGAAAGTAATTAAATTATATGAGTTATATTGTAAATGACGCTTTAAAAACGTGTTTTAAAACATCTTTTGTTAAATTCAAACAAGCCGAAGACGCTAAAGATCTTTAAATCTGACAGGCAAATAAAGATATAGAAGTACTATAACCTAAAGGTCAATTAACTTTAAATTGAAATATTATTCTCAAGCTTTTCTCATCATAAAAGAAGCAAGATAAATCGGCTAACTGACGCAAAAAAATAAAATACCACCTGAAGTATAATTTTTATTTAACTGGTCCAATGAAAGGTGTCTTAATTTAACCGGTCTAATGAAAGGTGTATTAATTTAAACTTTTTCAATTAACTCACACACACATTTTATAGTTTATCATCATGTATATAAGATAAACATGGTTTCTCTGTCTATTGTGTGTGTGCACGTATGTGTGTGGGTGTGTGTGTGTATGGGGGGGGGGTGTTGATGGTGGTGGTTAATTAATCGCTCTATTTTAATTTGTGTTTTAGTAACGAGGTATTTTTTGTCACGTGGTAGAAACGTACATCACGTGATCAGGTCGTTTAATTAGAAACATTATTTAAACTGTAACAACAACAAAAACAAAAAACAAACATTTGAATCAGGCGTTTATTGTTCTTATTTGTTTTGTTTTTGATGCTGGGGATTTTTTTTTTTTTTTTTTTTGTCGTTCTAAAAACTGCTTTAATTAAGAAGATAATTAATATTAATAGAGTTTAAAGAAAAAAATATATTTTATATTTAAAACATCATTAGATTTTAAAAGTTGCAAAAAATTATTTTTGTAGCCTATTCACACTTTAAGATTTCAATCCAATTCTGTAATGAAAAATTCTCAACACAGCAACGTAGCTCCATAAGCCTTCAGCATCACACTTGCACCTGTTAGTGTGTCACCTTACTACTGTGTTTGTTTACGTATCAGGTAAAACAAAAATCATCTCTTGAACTGCTGCTAAACGATGAAATCCTTATTAGAATTTATACCCGTCAATTAGACACTGTAGTTACAATGTGTGTCTATATACCTTTAGCGACCCTGATGATTTGGTAAAGTACAATGATGGCTATTTCTTCAAAATGAATACATTTTTACACGAAAAGTTCACAAACTGCGGGGTCTTAAAATGTGTTTTAAACATGTCATTGAAGAAACTAGTCTCTTCCGTATGATTCTGTGGATATCATGGTTTTCTATTCTTTTAATCGGAAAAGCAAAAAACTCATTGTTCTTTTTTTTTGTATTGTTATACAATCCATTAAGATATTAAATCAATATTTATTTCTTTGGTTCGATCATCTTTGTTCAAATATTCCATTTTTAAGCTGTTTTTTCAAAGAAAAAAAAATCTTCTGCACTTGAAAAAGAAATAACAATCTGTGTCCTTTTCGTTCGTCTTTAAGGCCATTAAAAAGGTATTTTTTAAATTGCAGTTTTTTTTTCAAACAAAATATTATCTTTAAATTTGCTTCCAACGACGTTACAAAAAATGTCCATTTACTGGGACAAACTTTCAGATATTGAATATGTTAAAACCGTAACAAACAAAAAAAAATTGTTAACAACACAATACAGTACAAGGAAAAAGCTATTGCACCTAAAAATCGAATAATGACTAAGCTGATGGATAAATGTTTTTAACACCATACAAATAACACAACCTGCGCGTATCAACAGTGTTTTCAACGAATAATGGTTGACAACAAAAGCATCATGTTATTTTTTTTTCCATTATTGGATGGTCAGCACATACCCAGTTCATGTTTCCATTCGCTTTGTTCTAAATGATCCACATTAAACGATGTGTGACCAAGGAGGTGGGGGGAGGGGGGGGGGGGCGTTTGGGGGGGGGGGGGGGGGGTTAAGAAAGTGAGACATACGCTTGATAAACCAAAAAGTCTCCAGTTTGGGACCCGGAATAGAATAGACAGTGTATGACGTCCAAAGACACACTCAGCTGTTATAGGTACCTGGCAGGAGTCTGGGGGGGGGGGGGGAGTTACAAACGACAGTGCTGGTACCATTAACCTTTCATACGACAATGACAGAAAACTAGAGGTACAGCACTAAGTACCTAAAGCAGGTGAACATGTTTGGAGGGCTGTGGTTGATGTTCCATACCCAGGTAGAAATTATGGGATAGAATTCTTGAAGGATGTAGATAATGTCTCACACAGGTAGAAATTATGGGATAGAATGTCCCAGGAGGGATGTAGATAATGTCCGATACAGGTAGAAACTATGGGATAGAATGTTCCAGGATAGAGAACTTTTTGAGATATGTAGATAATGTCCCATAGGTAGAAACTATGGGATAGAATGTTCCAGGATAGAGAACTTTTTGAGATATGTAGATAATGTCCCATAGGTAGAAACTATGGGATAGAATGTTCCAGGATAGAGAACTTTTTGAGATATGTAGATAATGTCCCATAGGTAGAAACTATGGGATAGAATGTCCCAGGATAGAGAACTTTTGAGATATGTAGATAATGTCCCATAGGTAGAAACTATGGGATAGAATGTTCCAGGATAGAGAACTTTTTGAGATATGTAGATAATGTCCCATAGGTAGAAACTATGGGATAGAATGTCCCAGGATAGAGAACTTTTGAGATATGTAGATAATGTCCCATAGGTAGAAACTATGGGATAGAATGTTCCAGGGGGGATGTAGATAATGTCCGATACAGGTATAAACTGAATCACTGCCCCATGGGCCGTCACGGACTATTAAGCGTAAAAGAGATCCGTTATGTTCAGATTGTCTTAAACGAGAAACCGTGGTCATAGGGGCGGAACTACAGTGCCGCCAGACCCCGCAAGGGGGGGGGGCAGGCCGTTTAGGGGCCCAAAGCCGACCATAATCAACATTTTTATAGTCAAAAAAATTATTTTTTTGTAAAAAAAAAAACAGATCTGCTACTGTAATGATGTTCTACAGTAGCTAACACATGCTGTTTCATAAAGGGAAAAAATATATAGCTACATGAGTTGTAGTGTGAAAGATAGGCAAAAGTTCAAACCACTTCCATGACTTATTTCCCTTTTTTAAATAGTCAAAAATGTGTGCTCTTAATTAAGAAACTTTTTTTTTGGACTAAAAAAATTAAAATGCAATTACTTCTCATAATTATTATTTAAAAAAAAACATAATATAAAGATTGACATAGTGTTAAAGGAAATGTATTAAAAACTAATAATATAAATACAAAAAAATCTTAAAAATAAACATAAGGCGAGAAACCATTACACATACAAAGCTTTCATGCTTCATATTCTTTTTGACCGCCTTGTACATTACGAAGCAACATGGTAGACATTAAAACATAGAATTTCAAAACAGACTATAGCAGGGATCTGCAACCTTTTGGGTCGGAAGAGCCAAAAGTTATAATTTAAAAATTATACCAGTTTTAAAGAGCCACTAATTTTTTTTATTTCACTTGTATGATATTTGATTGGGACTATATATATATATATATATCTATATATATATATATCTATATATCTATATATCTATATATCTATATATATATATATATATATATATATATATATATATATATATATATATATATATATATATATATATATATATATATATATATAAAAGTCAACCCAGCTGATATGGGTATCTGATGACATTAGGAAAAACTGCGGCCACAGCTAAGACCTCCGTAAAGAACCCGTGACATATAGATGTTAGCCAATAAAAGACGATATTTTAAATTGTGCAATCAATCACTCGACTATTCAGACCAATGTATTGAATGCTTTATTGAGGATTGTATCAACATATGGTCTTCCATATTGTACTCACACACAACTTTATATTGAACTACATCTGACCTGCTCCCAAAGTAGCAGGTGCATATTTTACATGGTTAGATATTTTCTTTTTTTAATTCATTTTAAATGTGTATAATAGATTAGGCTTACTGCAGTGTACATGTTGTTATTTTAGTTAACAAATGCATATAAGTATTTACCAATAACTAATTCATATTTTGAAAGTTTGCAAGGGAAATAATTGCCTGTTTAATTGACAAATCAGGTACTTAAATGCATCGGAAATAATTCAAATAAAAGATACGTAATGTTTTATTTACCAAAACATACATGCTTTAACATTTTTTTTGTCTTGAAAAATTATTAAAGAAACGTAATATGTGTCCATGCTTTCTATTTAAAATGGCTATGTCATTATTCTTCAAACACAGTTGAGATATGTGTTACATATTTTGAAGACATGTGATGAAGTCTGATTACCAATGATTAAAACAAGTCCAATACTGATAGTATGAATTTCCTGATTTGGTGAATCTTATAAAAACTGCACAACCGACAGAACCCTATGCCAGGGGTCGGCAACCTGCGGCTCTTTTGATGACAAGATGCGGCTCTCCAGCTCTTTGCACAAATACTAATAATCTTAATCAAAAAATAAAATACTTGAAATAAAAAAAATGTTGGTGGCTCTTTAACACAAGGAAAATTTTGAAAATTGTAACTTTTGGCTCTTCCGCTTCAAAAGGTTGCCGACCCCTGCCCTATGCCTATTCGTGTAGCCCAGGGGTCGGAACCTTTAGAGGGGGAAGAGCCAAAAGTTACTATTTTCAAAATTGACCCATTCTTTAAGAGCCACTAACCTTTTTATTCACTATTTAGTATTTGATTAGGATTAGGTAAATAAATTGTATATATTTAAAATAAATACCCTTAAATATGAAATAATATTTATTCATATAAAAACATACACGTTTCGCTAGAATAATAAACTTAGTGATAAACTTAGTAATCAAATAATATAACTATAGGACTATCGCAATCCACTTTAGAAGCTGTTAACTATTTTTTATTTCTTTCTTGACGGATATTCGCATGCGGCTCGCGAGCCGCGGGTTGCCGAACCCTGGACTATAGCACTCAAAATAAAGACGTCTTGTTGTAATATGTTTTAATTAAAACTAAAAACTAAGAATTTAATTTTTTTCAAATTTCGAACAAGCCCGTATTGAGTATTCTATGTTGATATTTTCGTATTTAGTTTATATATATATATATATATATATATATATATATATATATATATATATATATATATATATATATATATATATATATATATATATATATATATATATGGGGCCCAAAATTTGTTTTTGCGGGGTTGCCCTATTTTTCTAGTTCCGCCACTGCGTGGTCACAGGTGTACATAGATCTATATCAAACCAAACTCAGGAAGAAAGTCGCGTTGACTGGAAGCTACCTGGATTTGTCCTATAAAATACCGTTATGTTTTAATGTCAACATTATGTATTTATTAGAAGAAAAAAACAAGTCCTTAGACTCTTAGATTTCATTACACTTAGCTTTTAGGATAATGTTTAAATCAGGTTCAAAAACTGCTTGTATGCTGTGTCATGTAAAATTTAAACGACGGGGCTGAGTTCAATGTTTACTGATCATGATTTATTGAATACAGCATTAAACTGGTTAATCGATACTTGGGGATTTTTTTATTTTATTTCTCCTATAGCTGTATATGGAGCCGGCAATACAGACAGAAAACAGACCATAAAAAGTCTGTCATTTATTCACTACTTTTGGAGCCGACAGAGACAAAATACAGACCATTAAAAGGCTGTCATTTAACTACTTTTGAAGCTGACTCAGACAGAAAACCAAGGACTTAAGTCTGTCATTTAGCCGTGGAAAGTCTGTCATTTAACTACTTTTATAGCTGACACAGAAAATCACAGTAGAAAGTCTGTCATTTAGCCACACAGACAGAAAACAGACAACGGAAAGTCTGTCTTTTAACGACTTTTCGAGCTGATACAAACAGATCGTAGAAATTCTGTCTTTTAACTAATTTTGGAGCCTACACAGACAGAAAACAGCTGGTGGAAAGTCTGTCTTTTAACTAGTTTTGGAGCCGACAAAGACAGAAAACAGCTCGTGGAAAGTCTGTTATTTAACTACTTTTGGAGCCGACACAGACAGAAAACAGCTCGTGGAAAGTCTGTTATTTAACTACTTTTGGAGCCGACACGGACAGAAAACAGACCGTGGAAAGTCTGTCTTTTAACTACTTTTGGAGCCGACAGACAGAAAACAGCTCGTGGAAAGTCTGTCTGTACCTAGAGCTCATCCTATAGTAGAGTATGACGCCGACGCTGGAGTTAGCGGCGTCAGCGCAGAGGACGAATGACGCCAAGGTCAGGAAAAGCTCCCTGTATTTCCCGGTAACGCTGAACCCGGGGACGAAAAACCCGATGGTGAAGAAGATGAACGAGGGGGTCAGGGTTACGATTAGCACTGTGGCTATCGTCATGACCGTAGCTGTAGCTACCCTGTCTCGCTGTGTTAACGCTTCCGTTTTGTTGTCGTGGAGGGTGGAACGTTTCCGCCATTTTGTTTGGCGACGTAAGAAAAAGACCAGGATCGCAGTGAAGATGATGACGGAGGGAAATGACGTGATCATGATGATGGAGTAGAGAAGAAAAGTCAACCCGTTCAGAGCTGGTTGGTCGGTTCTGAAAACTAGACCGACAACCGTGCGGTTGAATTCTGGGTAGAATTTCCAGTCAAAGTACGCGTTGATGTATTCGGGTACTAATGCTAGTACGATAACGAGACTGATACTAGCTAGGACTAGAGTTGTAGTCCGGACTGTTATGATTCTTTTAATCTTTAGCGGGGAGACAATACACAAACACTTCTCCGCCGTCATGTACACGGTTATCCACGCAGTGATTCTCACAAAGCAAGAATGAGGCAACCCCGCTGTCAGATGGTGAATCTCCGTCGACACAAAAGGAACCCGCGGGTTATTACTGAACAGCGGGTTGAAACAGATGCAGTACCACTCTAAAGTCAGCAGTCCGCAGAGGTCGGATATAGCTAAAGCCATGAACCCGATGTTGACGGTACTGGTCAATCCCTGCTTGTAAAACACAAGGATGTTGATGATGTTGGCGGCGATTCCGAAGACAGATAACACGCTGCAGAAGACAACGACAAACACGATGTCGATGAGGCGCCGAAGAGATTCCGAAACCAGAACGTCTTCGACAGCATGGGAAGAATTCGTGGAATTCGCCGAGATGATATTTGCTTCCAGAATAACAATGTTCTCACTCAGATTCATGTTTTTAATAACACGTATATGTGTAGGTTTAAATAAATAAAAATTGTCAGACTGATTATCAAACTATTTAGAAAATTTTGGTTTACCCTATTTGATTCTCAAATTAGTTTTTTAACGGATTTTTAAAAAGAGCAATTTTAATAGAATATATAAAGGCTTTAAATAGGCATATATTAGATTCTTCACAAGTTACTGCTTGTAAACATTTAATTATACTTAGGGTTTATACTGTAAACTAAATTCTACAGTTTCTTGTAGAAAGCTAGATATACGTAAGGCTTATGTTATATACTAAATTTTACACTAAGTTTTCTTGTAAAACGCTAGATATATAAAAGGAATTTTACTGTAAACTAACTCTAAATATTTAATTTCATTGGGAATGTCAGACTACGAAACAAATAGAAACTGTTAAAAATAAGCACCCAAGGTTTATATTTCATTTCTAGATGTCTCCCGATTAATTATCATGAGCATAATTACTTAAGCGCCGTAGGGTAGAAAGAAAATCATCGCTGAAACATTCTCTAACGAAAAATCAAAATTTATTAATTAGTTGGCCTATAACACCTCCGGCTAGGCGAAGTGGAAAGGGGGAGGGGGTAGTAAAATAAAAACAATTAAATTCTATTTTGAGAGAATATTGATTGATGCTATTGCCAAAAGCTTAAAAGACAATTTTTTTTTTATTTCAAATGATTAGGAAAAGTTAATTAATTTGTAAGTATGGATTTCCCAATTAAGTTTTAGTTCCGAAGCCTTAATTAAAATTAATAGAGTTAATTTGCATCAAATCTGCTGCTTCGACCAAAAACACAGATTCCGACTTTTTCGACGTTTTCAACCGATAATTAACAAAATTAATGAGTTGCTTTAAGGTAATAAATTAGCTCAATTAGCGTTAAGCACCTGCAATATCCACCAATTATGCAATAATCGCTGTTATTGACTTTGATCGTATAAAATGTCTATTTTTCAACAGATATTTTTTACGAACAAGAGAGAATTAGGACAACGCATTATTTAGGTAATTCCGGACGAAAATTTAAATGTACCCGCATTAAAACATGATAAAATGGGCGAAAGTTTATTAATAACTTCTTTCCGAGCCAGCGATTTGTTAGTTTGAGCTGTATTAAAAACATATGGTATCTTCGCAATCTTTTAGATAAGGTGAACATTTCTTTGATCCTGACTCTCCTAGTTTTAGGGTAAGTTCTTTGTTTATTTTATGATGGAATTGAATTATGATTTGTACGTTTGGTGCTAATTACAACGAAGATTTAAAAACAAATGTATGCCACAAACTAGCGTTGGCGAGAAGTGGAACAAGTTGTCCCATTTCTCATCACAGCCGTTCAGTATCTCACATTAAGTTGTCATTATAGTGGAATAATTTCATAATTACAGTCAAGTTGTTGGTCTATATATTTGTCTTTGGGATTATTCTAAACAGATGAAAAAGAGAGAAAAAAAATTGACGAGGGGTAAAATCGTTGTCCTACTTCTTAACAATCTCTCCTATAGTTGTATATAATGATGAATATTATCTTCAGCATGTGTTGTATTAATATTTATAAAGCGAAATGTTATTTTGAATTGTGTAGGTTCTGACAAATGCATTATCTTATTTGGCTTGGAACTCTGATTTTGAAGCACTTGGAATAAATAACAATATATTATACCATTAAAATTCAGCAATTTCTGATAAATAATCACATACGGTACCATTAGAAATACAATTCACCAACTTCAGTGACGATAGCTGTCGAATGTTATTTTAAAGAATGGCCACGCAGGTTCCTGATCACGTGATACGGGAACAGTTTAAAATTAGGGTTACTGCCGTGTTTTAAGGATTTGGGTTAGTACTTGATCATACTTTAAAGCCAAACTGCGCGATTTCAAGTTTACGCTTTGTACAGCACACTTTTCTTTGTTACATTAGATGAATCAAGAAATATGATATAGTATATCAAACGTGTAGTGCATGTTGTACTTGGGACTCTACTATACATTCTCTTTCACACACAAATATAAAAACAATATATATATATATATATATATATATATATATATATATATATATATATATATATATATATATATATATATATATATATATAACTCCCACACACTCCCACTATATTTTATTATTGTTAGATACCCACATCCAACAACCCACCCACATTGACACACACACATAGCCTACATACACCCCAACACACACACACACCAAACACATACACACACAAGCGCTGACACACATTTCGTATTCTCTTCTGATGCAATTAGCTAATTGCCTGGTGAATAATTAGGTAGGATCTAGCACGTCACATCGCTACACATTATTTGTTTTACCCTATGAATAATTTACGAGTTAATTAATTAAGCGCGGGGTTAATTATTAAAATATGTATCCCTGGGAACACGGGAAATCAATTTGCGTCCTGTTGTGGCGTCGTCTGCACTCAGTGTGACGTCGTGTAGGAATACAGCTATGGTGTAGGATTACATTTAGGGGTAGTAGTAGTTAGGGCGTGGGATTATATTTAGGGGTAGTAGTAGTTAGGGCGTAGGGTTACATTTGGGGGTAGTAGTGGTTAGGGCGTAGGGTTACATTTGGGGGTAGTAGTAGTTAGGGCGTAGGGTTACATTTGGGGGTAGTAGTAGTTAGGGCGTAGGGTTACATTTGGGGGTAGTAGTGGTTAGGGCGTAGGATTACATTTAGGGGTAGTAGTAGTTAGGGCGTAGGGTTACATTTAGGGGTAGTAGTAGTTAGGGCGTGGGATTACATTTAGGGGTACTAGTAGTTATGGTGTAAGATTACATTTAGGGGTAGTAGTTGTTAGGGCGTAGGATTACATTTAGGGGTACTAGTAGTTATGGTGTAGGATTACATTTAGGAGTAGTAGTTGTTAGGGCGTAGGGTTACATTTAGGGGTAGTAGTAGTTAGGGCGTAGGATTACATTTAGGGGTAGTAGTAGTTATGGCGTAGAAATAGAGTTGCCGTAGGAATAGTTATGGCATTGGAATAGTTGTGGCGTAAGAATAGTAACGTCGTATGAATAGTAACGGCGTATGAATAGTTATGACGTAGGAATAGTTATAGTGTAGAAATAGAGTTGCCGTAGGAATAGTAACGGCGTATGAATAGTTATGGCGTAGGAATAGTTATAGTGTAGAAATAGAGTTGCCGTAGGAATAGTTATGCAGTAGGAATAGTTATGGTGTAGGGAAAGTTATGGCGCAGGAATAGCTTTAGCGTAGAAATAGTCATGGCATACAATTAGTCTTTGTGAGAATTACAGTTTTATCGTAGAAATACAGTTATAAATATAACTCATCTGTTTTGGAAAGTAAAAAAAAAATGCGTAAAATCTTCGGGATTAGCTATTTAGTTTTTCTCTTGGGCCCTTGCTTGTAGTCCATCACATCTTAGACATGATTTGTTTTCTTTGAATCATAAAGCGTGAATCAGCGGCAAGAAACTGTGAAGGGGCTCTTCCCATAACCCGTCCATTGTGGTTATATGTTAAATGTATTATCTTCTCCTGACCCGAAGGATAACAGGGTGTAAGGGGGGGGGGGATTACCAACATACAACCATTCCCTTTTCTTGCGGTTAATTACTTACACTATAAACGATATCTAATTAAACTACCACGCCCACTCCCCGAGTTAATTATTGACGGCCAATTATTGTGATGGGATGTAGAGGGGGTGGATTGGCGTGAGATAAGTGGGGGGGGGGGGGAACTTTTTTTGGCAAGGCATTTTTACGGTGGCCCTTTTAATAAGGTGTGGTGTGAGATTTTAAAGGCCAACACTGTCATTTACGATTGAAATAGTTGAAAACTATTTTTTTCGTTTATTTATTTGGCAAGTTTAATTATCATTGTAAATTTTCGGTCTAGAATGTTGATACCTTATATGTTTAAACAGTTAAAAATATATGAGCTCTAAAGCTGTTATTTCTATTGTTATATATTGTCTATCTCTCTTAGCGTTCAAGTTAGTTATATCTACATGATTGAATTGTTTTGTGATGTGATTCGTTAATTATTTTTCTACATTTGATTCTGTTTTCATTAGTCTATTTATTGATTTATAAAGTGATCGCATCAAAAGAATAAATTTAGTTTTCAAGGAGCCTAACAATATTCTGGTATATCTGTGTATTGTTTCAAATAGTGTTGATTACCATGTTTTATCAATAACTAAGGTAAAGCAAAATTAATAATTTAACTGCAAGTATACAAACAGACATTCTCGAGTATAAAAAGCAAATCAGTGTCGGTAGAAAAATTTCGAATTTCGAAACAATTGGCCAATCCAAGTATCCTTTTAAAAAAAAAAAAAAAAATATATATATATATATATATATATATATATATATATATATATATATATATATATAAAGAAGAGACCTATCTTTTCTGTCAACCAATCTAGTTAACGTAACATTTACAAAAGTATGTTTTTTTATGTGTATGACTTTGGGTCTGGATGAAATATCAATCATGGGACCCAACCCCCCTCCCTCTTGCTGAATCATGCCCCTGCCCTATGCCCTTTAACCCCTGTGTAACCTAGGATTTTGTACAAGGGCGAGGGTGACGTGGATATGTTACTAATTGACACGGTGGCCTACATTTTAGATGATGATAAGGGAGGTGCTCCAGTACTCTGTTGGCAGGGGGTGGGGATGGGGGTACCTGTGGAATGTTGCGGGGTGGGTACCCCAGGGAACTCTAAAGCGCTGGGAGTGTTCGTGTGTGTGGGGGGGGGGGGGGGGGGGGGGGATAGTACCCCAGTGAACTATGTAGTGTTGTGAGTGGGTACCCCAGTGAACTATGGAGTTTTGGGAGTGGGTACCCGAGTGAACTATTTTGTGGGTTGGTATATCAGTCCGCTATGGAGTGCTGGAAATGGGTACCTCAAAGAATTACGGAGTGCAAGGAGTGGGTACCTCAAAGAATTACGGAGTGCTGGGGATGGGTACCTCAAAGAATTACGGAGTGCAAGGAGTGGGTACCTCAAAGAACTATGGAGTGATGGAAGTGGGTACCCCAAAGAATTACGGAGTGCAAGGAGTGGGTACCTCAAAGAACTACTGAGTGCAAGGAGTGGGTACCTCAAAGAATCACGGAGTGCGCGGAGTGGGTACCTCAAAGAACTATGGAGTGCTGGAAGTGGGTACCCCAAAGAATTGTGGAGTGCAAGGAGTGGGTACCTCAAAGAATTACTGAGTTTAAGGAGTGGGTACCTCAAAGAATTACTGAGTGCAAGGAGTAGGTACATCAAAGAACTATGGAGTGCTGGGGTGGGTACCCCAGTGAACTATGGAGTGCTGGGGTGGGTACCCCAGTGAACTATGGTGTGCTGGAGGGGATGCCTGAGTGAACTAAGGCGTGTGTGTTTGGGGTAATAGAAAGGGGTGCTACAATCCCCAACACGTCGAGTGTAGTTGTGATACCGCGCCCTACTCTTAGTGAGGAGCTATGGCCTGCTACAAACTACAACAAAACGTTACACTGACACACTACATAACACATGGCAGGCATAAATGGTGATCAAACGCTTGCACATAATTAACAGGGGCTCTTTAATTATGCTATGGGGCTGGCCTAATTAAACCCTCGTAAATCGTTTAAATATATATATATATATATATATATATATATATATATATATATATATATATATATATATATATATATACATATGTTCTTAACTTTCTTTTTATGCTGTTCACCCAGTTAAGGCTGTGGAATGAATTTAAGTTCGAGTCAAGGTTAGATTATGGTTAAACTATGGTTTAGGGTTGCGATAATTAACTGTTATTTTATTAAAATGTCTTTGTGTTTTTTTTTTAATAATGTGAAAAAAGATCTCCGAATCCAGTATTGTTATTACCGTTATAAAATAAAGTTACTAAAACTCAACTTTGTTTACATGTTTGAATATTTATTTGTTTGTTTGTCCGATCGAGTATTGTGATATGTTCTACTCTATCTGGAGAGCTGTAAAATAGTATGTAGGTAGAGAATACTTTTTAATGCAGACAGACTGTTAATCACAAATTTATTTAAAGACGTTAATTAATTTATTGATTTATTCATACGTAGAGTAACCCTATTTTTTTTAAAAAGTTTAGAACGACCACTACACTCGGCGGGACCGTGACGTCACAGTTTTTTGTTTACTCTTTAGTAAAATAAAATGGTGGCGTCTATCGAAGAAAATTGTGTTCCCATTCAAAAGTTTAACGCGTTCTAAATCTAATTTTCTGTCGGTCATAACTTTAACAATACGTCCGTTTGCTGTATTTATTACGTTCCAACACTTATATCAATTTTCAACTGTCTTTTTTCATTTAGTTTTATAATAAATTTCTCTAGATCTAAAGATCAGCTGTCGAAGGAAAGTTATGAATCTAGCCTAGATCTAGATCTAGCCTAGATCTAGGTCACTAGACTCAATGTAAATTCTAGATCTAGACTTAATGTAAATTCTACATCTAGAATCTATTTCAGGCCTTAATACATCTAGAATCTATTTCAGGCCTTAATTATTTTATATAAATCTTTGTTTGGCTAATTTAAGATAAAATTTAATTTGAAAGTTACTACTACTAGACTTAGATCTAGATCTATGCGCGTAAATCAAGTTGCATAAGGAGACTCAAAGTATAGTATAAAAATTCATTTGTGACGTCACGAGTAAATAGCTAAGTTGGTAGCGTAGTCCGCTCTCATGCGGGTGGCACAGGTTCTAGACCAATATGTCAATGATATTTTTTTTTCAATTTTTTTTTTTAGATGTGAATGATAAAGTTGCCTATCTGAACTTGGCAGGATACAGGGCAGGTGAAGTAGAGTTCATCTGTTTCTTTGTCCTAAGCATATGAAAGGATAGTGTGGTCAGAGACATGCTCGGCTGGAATCGTTTTTTAAACGATAAAAACATGTTGTCTGAGACTTGGCGGGACACTGGGCAGGTGAAGTAGAGTTGAGTAGGTCACATGTGACGTCAGTATATGAAGGGATAGTCCGAAATCGGTGTTTTCGGTGTTTTTAAAAGATAAGAAACATATTTTTGAATGTGGGGTCTGTTTTTTGTGACGATAAGTGACACTGCAGTAGCGTAGCGAGGAGGGGGGGGGCGGGAGGGAAGGCGGGGGGGGGGACATATGTTGGGGCGCCAAAATGGTTTGGAAAAATAAATTGAAAGGTTGAGGGGGGTTCAAATCGAAAGTTTGAGTGGGGGGGGTTGCACATCAAAAGTTTGAGGGGGGGGGGGTGGGTTGAAAATTGAAATCTTGGGGGGGGGGGGGTTAAAATCGAAAAGTTTGTCCCCGGGCGCCGGGAAGGGTCGCTATGCCTCTGAGTGACAGACGTGATGTTTTTTGATGGATGACCCCCGAAACCCACAGTTATCCAACGGATGACGGGTATTCTAGTTATTATTATTATTATTACTAACAAAACAATGAAAACACCGAATCCCCTATTCTGACGTATATCAATAAGCCGCATTAGAAATCAAACTAAGGTTCCAATTCAAACCAAATCACTCCATCGTGAGGCGAAAATCGACTCACAAAAGGTCATAGCCTAGGAATATCCCGTGGAATCTATCACGTCAAAGCATTTATGACGCGAAAATCGGATTTTCCCCCAATCCTTTGACCTTTGTAGCAAATGGCATAAAAAGCCACCCAATCTAAGCTCTTGCTCTGAATTAGAACACGCCCACCCAACAGAATCGATGCTTACACTGAGGAATTAATTCTACAACTGCGATCGTTTTAATTAATATCATCGCATTAGTTCTAAAAACGAGGTGGGTTTAAAATTTAGATAATCGCATCAATTCTACAACTACGATAATTTGAAAAAAAAAGTCATGGCATTCAGTGTTTCTTCCAGGCCTTTTTCTCCGGGGGGGGGGGGCACTTGAAATTTTCGGGGGTCGGACAAAAATTTCCGGGGGACGTGACACTGTTAAAAGTATATCTTTTCTATATAAATTCCATTTCGTTTGTGGGTGGTGGGGGGGGGGGCAGTTAAAATATTCGGGGGGGGGGGCGGACTAAAATTTCCGGGGGGGGGGGGGGGGGAGACACATTGTTAAATGTATATCTTTTCTATATAAATTCCATTTCGTTTGTGGGAGGGGGGGGGGGGGGCTAAGGAGTTTATGAACGAAACATGCATTGGGGACAAAACATTAGAGTCCATAAATTAATGGCCGCATTTCCAGAGTTTCTTCCAGGCATCTCTTCAAAGGTAGTGGGGGGGGGGGGGGGGGGTTGAAAGTCTACCTCCTACCCCCCACCCCCCGAACGAAATGGAATTTTAATTGAAAACATATACTTTTACCAGTGTCCGCCCCCCCCCCCCGGAGAATGTTGACCGCCCCCCTCCCCCGAAAATATCAAGTGCCCCCCCCCCCCCGGAGATAAAAGTCTGGAAGAAACACTGTGCACTTCCTAAGGAAGGAAGAGGTAAACATGCAACAGTTGGGCTGGAACTCTAAGGGGAATGGAGAAGTAGGCCGAACTAAGCAATCTTGTAGAAAGACAGTGGATAATAGAATAGGTTAACATCGTGAGGCAAGCGTTGAACTGGAAACCTTAGGTGAAAGAAAAAGTAGCCGAACTAAGCAAACCTGGAGAAGGGCAGTAGAATGTGAGTGGCTTCTAGCCTTACGTGGGCATCAACTAAAGAGAGCTGCCCAAAAAGAGAGTCCTGATTGAGATGTGTAGCTTCAGCTCTATGCTCCTCATTGGATTCAAAGGATTAAGTCAAGTAAATTAGTGTGGTAGTCGGATGAAAAAAGAGACATTAGCTCTACTCAGAAATGTCATTTCTCCACGCTATTTCTGGAGAATCGGGAATACCCGGTGCCGTTTAGTTGCCGTCATTAGGATCCCAAACAACGACCTGCACCTTTTCATAGTTCATTAGACAACTAATTACCGATGACGTATTTTTTTTCCCCCGTAAGGTAACTGAAACTGGTTTTAAATATTTTAAATCCACGGCTCGAAATGTCAGCATGGGGGGGGGGGGGGGATTGTGGGGTGGGGACTAATTACGACCCATGCTATCCGATGCGTGGAGCGCTATCGATGACGTGAGGTGGTACGGAGTGAGAAAAGCCATTAGACCTGAACAAACGGATCCGGTAGGATTGCTGTCCCATGGGGTGCAATGAAGCGTAAAATACAGTTCACTGACCCGGGGTTTGTAGTCAACACAGTGTTTGTTTTTGTTTTTTTTTTAAATTGAATAAACACACTGTTAAATTATTGAATCACAGAATACATTTGTTATCATGTTTTGCATGTCGCTAAATTGCTTGAATGTATTTTTAACGCATTTAATTATATCGTTTTGTTTTGGTTTAGTATAGATTTAGCTGGATTGTTTTAACAAAGTTCAATTATTTGAGGGTATTGTAACCTTCTATTTCTTTACGATACCATTTTAAAATTTAGGGATTTGAATTTGCTGTTGAGTGTTTTAGCGAATGGCTGGACATAGAGCACTTTCATATGTCACTCAAGGCATGGCGATACGCTTGACTGACTCCTGTACTACAACTACCTTACACTTTTAATACCTTTTCTTACAATAACTCCCAGCTATTAACCCACCTATCAGCGTATATATCCCCACCCACTGTTCTTCATTTCCTAATCCCAACCATTCTGTTTCACCCTTATCTTTACTACTAATCTAATTTCTACCTTTATCCTTACTCATATCCATACCCCTAGTTTAGCTTCAATTACATCTTTACCCTATCCTAATCCTTTACCTAAACCGGTTTCTTTTTCCATAGCATTACCCCTTTCCTCACCGCTATCCTTATCCCTATCCCAGGGGTCGGCAACCTGCGGCTCGCGAGCCGCATGCGGCTCTTTTGATATCAAGATGCGGCTCTCCAGCTCTTTGAACAAATACTAATAATCTTAATAAAAAATAAAATATTTGAAATAAAAAAAAAATGTTAGTGGCTCTTTAAAACCAGGACAATTTTGAAAATTGTAACTTTTGGCTCTTCCGCTTCAAAAGGTTGCCGACCCCTGCCTAATCCTTTATCCAAACCGCTATACTTACCCACACCGTTATTGCTCTCCTCACCGCCTATCACCACCCATTATCCAAATCGCTATCCTTAAGTGTATCGTTATCCTTTTCATCACCACTATCCTTGTCCTAATCCCTTAGCCAAAGCGCTATCCTTACCCATAGCATTACTCCTTATACACATCACTATTCTTATCTCTGTCATCATCCATTATCCACATCGCTTCCCTTATCCCTATCATTACCCCTATCACCCACTAGCCCGACCAAGGTAATGGCTAGGAAATAGAAAATATTTGTTGTTGACGAAAACCCTCTAGAAAATACTTTCTGATGAAATTACAGTAATCCCCCCCCCCCCAACTCCATTCAGTGTGCAGAAGTGTAATAAAAATATAAATAGAGTGTATTCAAACTCAAACCTTATAACATAATATTTTTTTTTGTTGGGGAGAGTTCATGGTAAAGATAGCAATATGAAGTGGATTAGAAGATGTTGTAGATTGAGGGTGTGTGGAAGATCCAAAATGTGATGGCTACGATTTGGTCGTTTATTCAGATGCAGTAGAGTCCAACTGTTTCTGTTACTACAGTGGAAAGGGGAAAGGGGGGAGTTTCTTACTGTTGGTGTGTAGTAGGGCCAATACAGTCTTTTTCCTTCTGTCTTCTTATGTTGTTTTTTTTTTTTTTTTTTTTTTTTTTTTTTTTTTTTTTTATGGATTTTGCAAGCATTTCCTATGGGCTTTTAATGATTTTTCTTGGTTCTTCCCATGTTCTTTCTCTGTTCCTCCAAAGGTTTTCGCATGTTTTACGTAAAATTACAGAAATTCAATACTCCGAAACATCTCTTATAAGACACCAGCTAGTCTCTTACAAGGTCCAAAAGAGAAAGAGAACACAAAGATACGCAAAAAAAAACAGGGGTAGGAAGCATACATCAACATCAACATGCCAAAATAAAACAACATAAACAACATAAAAACTCACAAGGTAAAGCTTCGTAATGTAAACAAAACACTGTGATTCAATACAACACAAAACATAAGCAATCAACTCGTAGAATTCACGAAAACAAGCAGGGATCAATTTTTTTTATTTCCATATACAGCCCATCCTTCAAAATTCTCGAGTTTGTTTGTCATTCTTTTGTTGAATATTATTCAATACAACTACATGAGTGATGCTGTTTGTTCTTGTTTTCAGTGTATGAAAAAAAAACTCTCTTAAGCCCAGATATGGATTTAGGCAAGCAACAGGAGTCTACACAAGTAAAGAGTCTAGAAACAGTAGAAAGAAAAACACGCCGACTCTTTGATTTGTTTTTGAATCGCTACGTGACAAAGCGAACGCGATCATTTTTCAAAGCAACCTTCTACTCTCAAGGAATTGATTTTTAAATAGGCTTAAAATAAACCTCGCCGCTGATACTACGGCGTTACAAAATAGATATTTACAACGGGATGTATAAATTCAACCCATTGCGACACCTTATATGCATTTATATATATATATATATATATATATATATATATATATATATATATATATATATATATATATATATATATATATATGTATATATATAATTCACGAATGTAATTACAAATAAAGTGCGATTGTAGAATGAATACGTACATTTTAGTTTACAATTTAAATGGGAGGTAACCAATCTAAAGTCAGCCCCCTTTAGAGAGAGAGAGAGATCAGCTTCAGAAGAAGAGGTTTTAAGTTATTTACAGAGCTTGAGACACAGGTATAGACGGATCTAGCTTTGAATGTTTATAGACTGGGTGATTTTTGATGTACAGATAAATATTTTTTTTCCAGACGGCTACATCACACTATCCCTTCACATGCCGCGGTTACGGAAACAGGCGAACTCTACTTCACTTGCCCCATGGGCCGTCAGGTCCAAAATGGGAACTTTACTTTTCATTTACACCCACATTACCTTCCTGATATCTGCTCAAAAGCTAAACAAACATGCATACAGAAATCTCACGAAAAAAAATGAAAATTCTATAAGATATAATAAAGATATAAATAAGCAAAATATTTGTAAATTATTTTATTTTATTTTTACAGGCGGAGATGGGGGGGGGGGGTGTCTTGGAAAGCAACAAGCAATCCAGAAGATTCGCCCATGGATGGGCAAACAACCACTAATTTACGTTCGGACAACGAAAATGATTTGATTAACCTCTCACCTCTGAAAGGTAAATATTATTTGTGCTACATCTTGTGGCCCGATCTGGTATTTTTAAAGTTTTGGGTGTAAGATGGGTATTATGAAGATGTCTAAGTTAACGTTACGAAATAAATTTCGTGCCTAGTGCTAAAAGTACTTAAGTCACATTTTTGTGAAAATCAAACCAAGCATTGATCGTTATTCCTCTAGTTTAACTTTATCTTATAAACAAATAGTAATACTGAAGAATTTATTTAAGTTGCTCCTCCAAACAAACAAATAATATAAAAACGTAGTTTTATAGTAAATTTTAATCTTTGAACTCATTTATCTCAAAATGTTGTTTTTGTGACTTAAGTACTTTTAGCACTAAGGTCTTCAATTACGAACTAAAGTGTTGGGTGTTAGATGTGTAGTTTGAAGATATCTAAGTTAACGTTACGAAATAAATCAAAAACAGGGTCCCCTCGTTGTTAGGGAGAACGAATACACTCACAGCTAATTGCGTTCTAATCAACACAATTCCAAAACAGATCGTTTTTAATTATTTTATTTTAAACAGCTTTAAGCTGAATCACGCGAATGTTACTTTATTTTTTTTTTCAAACAATCTCGTCTGAGGATGAAATCTATAACTGGTTGCACACAAGCAAACACGCTCCAGCTAAACATCAATCAAACATTGTTGAGGCCCCGCCCCTTTCATTGTTTTTGTAAACATCTTTTTTTTTTTTTAAAAAAATCCATTGCAACAATATCGTGACGTCAGAATAGCTTGAAAATAGAAACAGCAGTGTTAATTTTTTTTAAATTTTTATATTTGGCTGATTTGTTTGATATTTATCTGGCAAATGTGTAGGGGCATGGTGAAATGAGTGTTATACCGCGTTTACACTTTCGACAAGTATATAATACACGTCTAAAAAAAAATCTACCGGACAGTTAGTACACATGTCTGAGGGAAAATATTTTCAATATTTCTCTACTAACTAGTGATGCGATTTTTATCCCAAGATACGTAGAGTATACATGTCGCAAATTTAACGTGGTGTTAAGACTACACTCATTAGCTAGTGGTAGACATCGTGTACAGCATTAGGTCTTAGATAAACTGCGAATTTCACTACATCAAACTATCAAAATTAAGCTCTCTTCGGATGGAGAGGGGGGGGGGTCTACCGTCCCGTGCCCCTCCCGAACTAAATGAAATTTGTATAGTAAATATATACTTTTACCAGTGTCCCCCACCCCCACCCGCCGGAAAATTATATATATATATATATATATATATATATATATATATATATATATATATATATATATATATATATAATTATTTTAAAAGCGTAAACTTGTGGTTTTATTACTTGCTAAATATTTAAAATGGTCAGCATTGAAAACTGCAAGACCCGCAGTAGCCAAAAATATCGCTTGACTTGATACAGATTTTGGCTTTGGGGGTTCAGTTAAGTATGTATATGGGGTGGGGGCTCTAGCCTTAACCCTACCCTGCCTACGTTAATGCCCATAGTATCAAGTATTACGTCAACATTAGCACACAAAGTAATGTACCGCGTGTTCATCCCAATACTACACCCTAACTCCATTTAAACCTACTATACTCTAGCACGTCTAGTATACGTTTTAACTCCCGCGACTAATCAAGCCAGGTAATTTAAATTAATGACCCCCACAACCATTCATTAAAAATTCTTGAGCCATCGATTTTTGTTTTCTTCTACGTTGATGCCAGGGTTGTGTTGACTCTTACCTTAGATTTAACCTTAATAAATCTGAATGGCTGATGAAGTTCATGTCATTACGACACACTTCTCGTTGCTAGGATAGAGGCCAATCATTTTCATTTTCAAAGATTGATAATGTGTTATACAGAGATATATATCTTACGGGGATATTATTTTTATAATGTAATTTAGAAAAAAAAATGTATTTTTTTAAGGAGCTGTCATACATTTTGCATGAATATATTTTTTGCTTGAATATATGTTTTATGCGTCTTTAAAAATAGTTTTAGTTGACAAGAATATTTTTTTTACAGTTTTGCTTAATATAAAAAAACAATATGGTTTTGATTTTATAATTTAAATTCAAACATTTCTAAAATTGGGCTTAGAAACAAAACTGCGCTACATTTCTTAATCGTAATGTCACCAATGTTAAAAACATAATGTGGGGGTCGTCCATAAATGACGTCACACTCGTAGGGGTGAGGGGGGTCCGTAATTTTGTGACGGTGTGTAATGATGGGGGGAAGGGTTTAAGATGGTGTGACGTCACACTTTTGCATTATAAAAAAGCAATGTTAGAAAAAGAATATAGTCGTCATTTCGCGTTTTAGAAAACTGTTTTAATAAATTGTAATAGGAATTTATTAAAATACTCAATGTTGACAGAGTTCAGACAAGATTATGGAAAAATAACGTATTTTAATAAAAAATTAAACTACAATTTCGAGGGAGGTTTTAGGCTGGGGTGTGACGTTAATTTAGGGGGGGGGGCTGTTAGTGACGATGTGTGAAAGGATGGGAGGTAAAAATCGTCAGAAAAGCGTGACTTCATTTATAGATGATGACCCCTGTTACAGTTTTTGCTTGAGAAAAAAAAATTAGCGTGTACATTCGCGTAAACATCCCCAGAAAAAAAAAAGTATGCTATAAGTTTACTTTCCGTTTTCTGAGTTTTTTCTGGTAAACTCGCGGCCGAACGAGAACGTCTCATGAAACGTTTGTCTAAATTTGGAGCTCATTGTGTAGTACGAGATGATGTTAACGCTGGAATTCAAAGTGTCGAAAATAAACGTAAACGCCGCGGCTACCAGAAACAGGTTCCGGTATTTTCCGGTGATGCTAAACCCGGGCACAATGAAGACTCCGGTGAAGAAAGCGACGGTGGGACTGAAGTTGACGATGAGAATGACGGCGACGACGATGACCATTTTGATAGTGGATTTATCTCTTTTGGAGATGTTGTCTGATTGGGCGGAATCGAAGGTGGATTTTTTCCGCCATTCGGTTTTTTGTTTGAGTTTGATGACGAGGACGGCGGTGAGGATGATAACGGCGAGGAAAGAGACGAACATGAGGATGGCGTAGAGGAGGAAGCTGAGACCGTCGACTTTGTAGCGGTCGCTAGTGAAGACAAGACCGATTAGGGTTTTGTTTAGAAAAGGGTAGAATTTATAACCCCCGTAGGCGGTGACGTATTCGGGAATAAGAGGAAGCATCACCACGAAGTAGATGACGCTTAAGATGATGATGGTTCTTTTAGGGGTGAGTATTTGTTTGACCTTCAGCGGTGAGACAATACAGAGGCATCTCTCCGCGGTGAGGTAGACGGTGACCCAGGCGGTGATACGGGCGAAACAGCCGTGCGGACAGCCGGCGTAGAGATGCTGGAGCTCAGGGGCGAAGAAGATGATGTCGGCATTGTAGAAGAGGGGGTTGAAGCTGATGCAGTACCACTCGATGGTGATGAGGCTGCAGAGGTCGGAGATGGCGAGCCCGGTGAAGCCGATGTTGACGGTGTTGTTGAGGCCCTGCTTGTAGAAGATGATGATGTTGATGATGTTGGAGGCGATGCCGAAGAGACCGATGGCGCTGCTGATGACGACTAAGGTGATGATCTCGTAGATTTGTTTCTCCTCGTCGCTGATCAGCGAGCCGACCACGGTTTCGATCACGACGTCTTCGCTGGAGTTCGCTGGCTTCAACACCCGACCCGCTGGAAAACCAGTTGTTTCGTCACTTCGTTCAGTCACGTGATAGTCTTTCAACTCCATGCTATTTCTAACGCAAGCAGCGTTCACATTGTTTTTCGAAATTTACGCGAAATATTAAACATTAAAAAAAGTATTTATTAAATTCAGTTTTAGAAAACTTTTATAAAGTGGTTAAATATATATTTTAAATATACCTACAACAATAAAAACATACATTTCTTCCGTTACAAATATAAATATGAAGATCTGTATGTGAACAGTCATTTAATCTTGAAGAAAGTTGATATATAAGTTTATTCATACTGCAAGTCGAAATATCTATATCTGCTTGGTCTAGTAGGCAGGCGAGAGCTTCTTCACTGTTTAAATAGACCAAAGTCTAATTGCGATAAAAATGACTTTGTGAGGATAGGGGAACTAGTAATGGCTGAGAGCATTGACTTGAACTACAATTTTCGGAAATTACCGAAAAAAAACTTGATCAAAATAATGAGCGTGCTCTAGTAGACTCCGTTTAAGCCAATCAATTCATAATTTAGTACTCAATTTTACGGACCATCTCAAAAGTTAATACAGTGGAGTATTTAAATTAATTTACTAGCCATTTTGTCTGGGTTTAGTTTGATGAGTAATTACAGTTCAACGAGGACGTTAAAATATATGTAAAAGTCTTTGGGGAAAAAATTGGATTGGAAAACAGAGTTTTGAAACCGGATCTATGGTAAATTGGTTTTAACGGAATCGTTGAAAATTATCCGTGATTAGTAATCGACTGACATTTGGAATACTTTAAACGTTTCATTTTTGGTTCAACGCTTGCTCGAATTTGGTAATCCACGTTAAAAGCAATTTACCAATTTTCGATTCGAGATATTTATTTTTTGCGGTAGAAATAGAAGAAAAAATTCCCAATACGATCGTAAAAATGTGGACGGAGAAAGTCAAAACAAAAATAATTAACATAAAATGGATTTTCGAGAAGATTATTTTTACGATGGGAGACGGTGTTATATCGTGCGTGGTAAGCGCTTAGGGCGAAAATCGAAAGTTATTTCGACTCACATAGTACAAATCTCTATCCGGAGTTAATTGTGTAATTTTTATTTTTTTTAATTTTTCGCGTGTTTTTTTTTTCCTCTCTGTTTTATATAAATGTTGCAATCAATTTTGGTTAAAAATAAAAACGTTGTGACAAGTGTAAAATAGTAAACAGACGCATACTAAAACAAGAACTGATGCATGTTTGTATGTTAAGGTAACCAACATTGATGCTGTGATATGGCATTATGATGTTGCTGCTATAAAGCTTATACGTCCGTGATATTCTAATTCTAAAACGTTGGTTATTTTCTTCGTCTAGTTTTAGGCTCGTACGTTTTTGGAGACAGTATTTCTGTGAAAATATAGTATAATACGACTGCATAGTCAAATTTGACGATTTCGAATTGGGAATCCAAGCACAAAGCCTTGGCTCTATGTTGAGCAGAGCCAGATATTGCTTGTGTATCAAGCCCCCCACTCTCCACACAGATGTAGGACCCAAGAGACAGAATGAGAGAAGATGTTATTAGTCAAAACGATGAACTGTTGTTGTAGTTTCTTAACTAAAATCGTGGATGCTGCAGTGTCGCAAACAGCAGCCTGATGTATTGATGTGTTCCATTATGTTATGACATCACCCGGAAGTGGCCAGATCATGGGGGCAGCCTATTCTCAGCCGGGCGTCTACTGTCAACTGGCTGTGGCCTCCATTGATGTAATAGTCGAGTTGCCAGATGGCACGCTACTGTGGGGAAACAGTGGCCCGTTTGGCGACCTGATGCTGACGTCATCGTCTGGAAAACCTGGCAACTTCCATATCAACGATCTTCCGGTGCGGTTTCAAATTGTCTCCCTTGAAGTGAGAGTTCATGAAGAAAAGTTATGTCCCTTTATGCTATTGAAAAGTGTTTTGTGCAGGCGTATAGTTCTAGGTGTAGTAGTGAAAGTGCGGGTATTGTAAGGTGGTGGTGAATAATTATTAATTAACCCAATCAAACATTTTGACATTTGCAGTAAAAGGCGTTTCAACTGCATGAATCTTCGCATGTTTATAACTAAACAAACGAAACGGAATAAAAAACACGACATTTATTTTTTAAATTTTACTTAATGTCAAACTTGTTGGTAATTATATTATTGAAATGCTAGGATTGTAGCTGATTAATTAAAATAATTAATTACGCACGGACTTGACATACACATGCCTTTTCCATCAAGTTTCACCTGTCGTTCGTGTTTTCGTGTTTGTTTACGTTGGATTAATTTCAGAATGACGTGAGGCTTTTATGGAATTAAAAACAAATACATTACTTAATCTAGTGGCGTCACTAGCGTCAATCGTTGACTTCTGTGCCTCTCCCCCTACCTCTACACCCTCTCTCCCCCGTCCCCACCTCTCGCCCCTCTGTTGGTCCTATTAATTCGGTCAACTTAGAAACCGAAAACAACATTTCATTTACCGGATGATCTGTGAACGTCGTGATTATCGCATTACGTTTCCTAACCATTGCGACATGCTGATCGTTTTAATTCATGGAGGCCTCTTTTAACGATAACTTTCAGTTTAGTTATTTGAAACTTCAGACGTATTAATATTATTTCTCTGAATGTCCTAGGTCTCAGTAACCAAACAGTATTATATTTAAGACCAATGGATGCTAACTATACTCCATGATTACTGAATAAAAAGATTACTAGCTGAGACGTTAGAGTAGACTGAATCATATATTAAAGATAGACAAAAAGAGACGGCTATTAAGGACAATTCTATAGAGACTACAACTCACTGTTAGAAAATGGTCGCATATCTAGACAATATCAGGAAATAGTCATAGGTGTATATCTTAATTTTTTTAAGCAGGTAGAGTCTTCGGTTAGTAGCAAAGATTGTATTCTTTTGGGGCCGTAATAAGATAAATAGCATATATATATATATATATATATATATATATATATATATATATATATATATATATATATATATATATATATATATATAAGTAGCTAGTTAACCAGAATGTTAACCTCTAGCTCTTGAGTTTTAACCCCCCCCCTCCCTCTCATCCACTTGAATCCACTGGACATCTTATAATCAAGTGATCTCTTCTAATTCATCAATCTTGTTTACCGTCATATAATGTATTTCTTTAATTTTACTTCATGTATCTACTAAGTAGCGGTGTATCTCCGAGGCTAGGTAACAATGTTCGTGTAACTAGCTAGATGTGGTATACAGTCTTAGCCCCATTCTATATATCCAGGAAAATGTTGTGGGGGAAGGGGGTGGGGAGTGATAAATAGCCCTTGCGCTATCTTCTAAAGATGCATCCTATGTTCAAGACGAATAAATGGCAATTCAATTTAAATAGCCGACAGAAGTAACACTGTGGCCTTGATTCCGCTCATTAGCATTACTGATTGCAGACCAGTTTAAATTAGAGCATCTTAGAGTGTGTATAATGGTGATAGTTTCCAATTGAAAGAATGTTTTACTTTGTGATAAGAGGTAATGTTAACATTATTAGATGTCAGAAGCTTTTCAAATTTGTCGTCTGCGTTGATAGCCGTGAAATGATTGGTTGAAGCACGTGTGCGTTGGAGAATAAAATTGGACAATGTCGTAAAAACGAAACAATTGTAGTGAAATAACCACATGAATGTCGAATTTTTTTTTTGGTAAGAAAAACTTTGATTATACTATTATATTCATTACATTTTTTAACACGACAATTAGATTTTGACTCTTTGAAATAAAATGTCAATCGGCCTATTAAGCACACAATTTTGCCTAAAATAACCTGTTATTACAGTTAATTAAACAGCCGTTATCTGTATAATAATATAACGTTTGTAAAACCACGTAGTAAAGGAATCACTGAGATTATCGGACACATGGAATGTAGATTATGTACTTTAATACGCAAAGGGATTGTTGAATCACAACCATGGTCATGGGTGCTTAATCTTTACATACCCAATTAGTGACAGGTACCCAATAGAACTGAATGGATTCAGAAAAGTATATGTAATTCGGTGATTGAAGTAGAACTCACCAGCTCGGTACACAAAAGAGCTGTGTGGACTCAGGGACTTCATGTGCAGAAACCAGTGGTATCTACATGCATCGAACGATTAAGTTTATATACAATTTGAAATAACTGTTTTAATATATAATGGGTTGATCAATAGTTATCTACATGAATAGAAAATGAACCGTATAAGTATTTCGTACTTTTAAGGTATATTTTGTTTTTGGATTAATTTGCTGGATAAAGTCGACTGTCACAAGTCAAAAGTTCACAAAATACAGTCCATCCATTATATAAAGCTCATTGTAAGAAATCCATTCCTTGGCTTAACGAGTATGAAATGTGTTATGTGGTATTAACTTGACCAAATGGAAAAAATGTGAAGAAATTATAATATTTTGTAGATTATAATAAAAACAATTTTTACAAAAGAAAACAGCAGAGTTCTTTACAAATGTGTATTATTCCATTCTTGTTATCCTTGTTGTTTTAATATTATTTTGTCACCATTCCAAAATACC